>NC_049202.1:75383776-75523776 GCF_013347855.1 Anguilla anguilla | reverse complement strand
TGTTTAACACGTGTGTTTAACGTGTTAACGCGCTGCAGTGTTAAAGTGATGAAGTGTTACAGTGTTACAGTGTTAAAATGTTACAGCGATGAAGTATTACAGTGTTGAAGTGTTATAATGCTACAGTGTTACAGTGTTAGTGTTGAAGTGTTACAGTGTTAAAATGTTACAGTGATGAAGTATTACAGTGTTGAAGTGTTATAATGCTACAGTGTTGCAGTGTTAGTGTTGAAGTGTTACAGTGTTAAAATGTTACAGCGATGAAGTATTACAGTGTTGAAGTGTTATAATGCTACAGTGTTACAGTGTTAGTGTTGAAGTGTTACAGTGTTAAAATGTTACAGCGATGAAGTATTACAGTGTTGAAGTGTTATAATGCTACAGTGTTACAGTGTTAGTGTTGAAGTGTTACAGTGTTAAAATGTTACAGTGATGAAGTATTACAGTGTTGAAGCGTTATAATGCTACAGTGTTACAGTGTTAGTGTTGAAGTGTTACAGTGTTAAAATGTTACACTGATGAAGTATTACAGTGTTGAAGTGTTATAATGCTACAGTGTTACAGTGTTAGTGTTGAAGTGTTACAGTGTTGAATTGTTACAGCGCTACAGTGTTAGAGTGTTAAAATGTTACAGTGATGAAGTGTTACAGTGTTGAAAGGTTATAGTGCTACAGTGTTACAGTGTTTAAGTGATACAGTGTTACAGTGTTTAAGTGTTACAGTGCTACAGTGTTAGAGTGTTAAAATGTTACAGTGTTAGTGTTACAGTGTTAAAGTGTTACAGTGTTAGTGTTAAAGTGTTGTAGTGTTACAGTCTTAAAGTGTTACAGTGCTAAAGTGTATTTCAGTGACATATTTGACCCAGGTCTGACCCCTAATCACTGAACCCCAAGGTCCACTCCCAGATACCTAAGATCCACCCCCAGAGCCCTAAGATCCACCTCCAGAGCCTTAAGATCCACACCCAGAGCCCTAGCCTCCATCCCCAGAAAGCCCTGCTGGGCAGCTGTAGGTAGTGGAGGTGAGACAGCAGGCGGAGCAGAGACCCCGTGGTCCACGCAGGTGAGTGAGGTGGGTGGGGCAGTTACCTGTGACGGCAATGCTCCCGGCGTGGTGGTCGATGTGGGGGGAGAGGCCAGGCTGTGCCCGGGCCCAGAGCAGGTACCACAGCATCCAGATCAGGCTCAGGCCCATCACCAGCAGCAGGAAGGCCTGTGGCTCCTGGTTCCGCAGCCCCGTGGGGTTAAAGGCCTGGCTGGCCACCAGGGCGGCGCCGAGCAGCACCACGTTCAGCCCCAGCAGCCCTGACAGGAGCCTCCGGCCGCTCGGGACCCACAGCACCACCGGCTCCATGTCCGAGTCCGACTCCTCGCCCTCCTGCTCCCCAAACTCACCCTGCTGCTCCCCAAACTCGCCCCGCTGCTCCCCAAACTCACCTTGCTGCTCCCCAAACTCGCCCCGCTGCTCCCCAGGGTCACCCTGCTGCTCCCCCACCTCGACCATCTGCTCCCCAGGGTCACCCACCGACGAATCCCTCCCACAATCTGCAGACATTCTCTCTACAGCTCTTACTACAAATCTCTCTCTCTACAACTCTCTCTCTCTCCGTACAGCTCTCTCTACAAATCTCTCTCTACAGCTCTCTCTCTTTTTCTACAACTCTCTCTCTACAAGTCAACAACTCTGTCTCTCTCACTACAACTCTCTCCCTCTCTCTCTGGCTATCTCGCTCCCTCCCTTTCTCCGTCTCTCTCCGTCTCTCTCTCTCTACAACCGTCTCTCTTCGCCTCTCTCCTCTTTCTGCTCTGTTCTTTCACCCTGACACTCCTCCGAAACTTCAGAAGTGACGCACAGGTCTAAAGAGCATTGAGAGTTTGCGTGCGCACATGTGAGTGTGTGTGTGAGAGTCTGTGTGTGTGTGTGTGTGCACGCCTAGCTGCAGGTGAATGCTCCATTCTTACCTGACTCGTTTTTCCGATGTGTCTATGCCTGCCTCCTTTTGCCAAAGTGGGTGTGGTAATGTGACCTTGTTTGGTATGAAGCGAGGTGTGGCTATTATTAACACCCATGTAGGGGGCGAATAATGGAACCGGCTTCATGAGGATGCTTGTGTTGCAATACGCTACTTTGTAACTCACATTTTAAAATTAGTTTGATAGGGAAGTGCGTCTAAAGCAAATTAGTTGCGTTTAGTAGTTTGTGCAATTGAGACCATTTTTCTCTCCAGTAAGGTGTTTGTTTATTAGTTAGCCATAGACATCATTTATTCTCTTACATGCTCTCCATAAGACTTGATCCTGAAATTCTTCAGTGCAGAGAAAACACACACACACACACACACACACACACACATGCACACACATCCACACACACACACACACTCACATACACACACACACACACACATGCACACATACATCCACACACTCACATACACACACACGCACACGCTCACACACACACACACACACACATGCACACATACATCCACACACTCACATACACACACACACACATACACACACACACATGCACACATACATCCACACACTCACATACACACACACACACACAGACACACACACACACACACACACATACACACACAGCTGAATCACACATACAATAGAATCTCACATATGCACAAACACACATGTAAGTGTGTCTGTGTGTGTGTTAGAGTGTATGTTTGTGTGTGTGTGTTTGTGTATGTGCGTGTGTGTGTGAGCCTGTAAGCGTGAATGTATGAGCATGTGTGTGTGTGTGTCTGTGTGTGTGTGTGTGTATGTGAGTGTGTGGATGTATATGTGCATGTGTGTGTGTATGTGTGTGTGTGTGTGTGTGTGTGTAGTATGTGTGTGAGTGTGTATGCGTGTGTGTGCTTGTGTGAGTGTGTGTGCGTGTGTGTGTGTGTGTATGTTTGTGTGTGTGAGTGCATGTGTGAGTGTGTATGAGTGTGTGCGTGTGTGTGTGTATGAGAGTGTATGTCTGAGTGTGTGTGAGTGTGTGTGTGTGTGTGTATTAGTTTGTGTGTGTGTATGAGAGTGTATGTCTGAGTGTGTGTGAGTGTGTGTGTGTGTTAGTTTGTGTGTGTGTGTATGAGAGTGTATGTCTGAGTGTGTGTGTGTGTGTGTGTGTGTGCACCGTAGAATCTCACACACACACTCCCTCCCGGTGCTGTGTTTGATGTTTGATACCTCTGGCCGATGCCATTAACGCTATTTTTGATGCAAGCTGAGAGCGAGCTAAACATGTCAGAAAGTGTGTCTTCATCACTGTCTGTTCGGGTTGCCAGATTTAGAATTGATCAAAATCGGATATGCTGCAAAGGGCAAAGGTGACCCTCTCAGGACCAAAATATTTCTACCATCAGCTGCTCAGACCGGACATTACGCTGGACAAACCCGGATATTACGGCAGAAAACCGGACATCTGGCAACCCTACTGGGCGCTGGACCCCCACTCAAACACTCGGGCCGCTCATAGACGGCTCAGGTGGGGTCCTGCCTGACCTGCTTGGTCCTTTGTGCTGATGGATTAGCTCATAGCGCCCAGGCTAGTGGCACACAGAGGGCTGCTACGCTCGGTGGCGCATGAACACAGCAGCTCCAGAGTGCTCAGAGACCACAGGAGTAATTAGAGCCTGAGGCTGCTTATCACGGCCTCGATTGAGACCGCAGTTAGTTAATGAGCTGAAGGAGCTGTTGGAGTGCTGGGCTAACATAAAAACATGTGACCACACCGGCTCTTTTCAGATAAGATTGAGTGCCCCTGAATTAATCTGGCCAGTCCACTGTAACACTGCCCCCCCCCCCCCCCCCCCCCCCCCCCCCCCCCCCCCCCCCCCCCCCCCCACCCACCCCACCACCGCCGCTCCGTCGCACCACACAAAGGGCCTGCATCCTCTTCTGTGGCAGAAACAGGAGAGTTGTTCTTGTGTCAGACGCTCCTGTTAGATATGCCTGTGCTGTTCCTCTGTGTTTCCGTCTTTACTGACAGCGATTCAAAGGTTCCACAGCTTTGTCTGCACTGTTGATCTGCATAATAAGACTCCCGAGAGAGAGAGAGAGAGAGAGAGAGAGAGAGAGATGAAATGTATCTGGGCTGAAAAAGACTAAACCCCTGAACCTGTGTGATAATGTGATAACAGTAGTCAGTCAAGCGGCTCTTTTGTGCTTTTCACGCGAGTGGCGTTTGGCGCGTTTTTATTCACGCAGCCCTGCTGCTAGCTGCAGAGGGGCACGTCCAGGGCGGGTTGGCGGGTTTATTAGAGGGGTGGAGAAGGGCACGTCCAGGGCGGGTTGGCGGGTTTATTAGAGGGGTGGAGAAGGGCACGTCCAGGGCGGGTTGGCGGGTTTATTAGAGGGGTGGAGAAGGGCACGTCCAGGGCGGGTTGGCGGGTTTATTAGAGGGGTGGAGAAGCGGAGCTCGCTGAGGTGTTGGCGGGTTTATTAGAGGGGTGGAGAAGCGGAGCTCGCTGAGGTGTTGGCGGGTTTATTAGAGGGGTGGAGGAGCGGAGCTCGCTGCGGCGTTGGCGGGTTTATAAGACAGAGGAAGGGTCCCAGGGATGGACAGCACAGGAGCGCCTCCGGCCCCGCTTGTCGGTTAAAATGTCACCTGTGCACCTGTGCACCCCAGGCATGGCTGGGGTGGAGGAGAGGGGGGGCTCGGGCTCGAGCACAGAGGCTGAGAGATCAGACAAAATAAAGTAAGTAACGATTTCTCCCTTTCCTTCCCAGGTGAAAGGAGAGAGAACGTCCAGGAGAAACACCTGAGCTTGTCCCAAAAAAAGAACAATCTACTGTACCCCTTGAGACAGATTTTGAGACCTGTAATGTTGACATGAACTTCAGCAGGGCAGCAGTGGGTTTGTAACAGAGAAAGGTGCCAGACCGAGCTCTGTGTCCTTGTGTCCTGAAATGTTCCAGTAAACATCCACCTGTGTAAATGTATGTTAGATAAAAAGTTCAGTCAGGACAATTCACATATTAAAATATTTACATGAATATGTAAATACATATTTTGGCTTGGCATTGAATGGATTTATTTCAGGCGTTTACGTGCACTACCCTATCTAACGGGGAGTACTATACATCTCGCATACTAAATCTAGAAGCAGATCCAAACAACAGGTGGTGCTGGGGTGGTGGAGGGTGAGTGCAATTCTGAGCAGCAGCAGGGAAGCATGCAAAGCAGCGCAGACAAGCAGCAGCACTGAGAGGTCTGAGTGTTGATTTAAAAAGGTACTCTATTGATGATGTGTGCCTGTGATTGTATGAGTGAAAGAGAAGTATTGTGTGTATGCGATTGGTTGATTATGGAAATGCGTGAGTATGCGGTTACTGGGGCCGACCAATTGTTTGGCTGTAAGTTTCCTAACAGAACTTGTTTTGCTGATTCCATGCGCACCACTCATTAAAACACCTGGATAAGGATCTACTAAATAACTGCAATGTAATGCAATACAAAGCATACACACAAAATGCATACATGCTTGTTCTTCTTTTACAGAATAGATCTGACAATTAATGAAGCATAACACTTGATTTCAGTGAGGGGGTAAAATGACCCATCATTTCCACTGTTTGTGCACTTTGTGTTCATTTCAGGAATCAGACTGTAGCTGTTGTGTTTGCAACGAGAAGCCATATCCCAAAACGTACCTGTGATCTTCCCACAATGCATTGGGCTGGATCATCGCTGCTTTGCCTGCCACACAGCTCTTACCATTAACCGGGCCACATCTCCCTCAATGGCATGTTTTAACCGGTTCAAACAGGGTAATGATTGACATCTCAGGGTTTCTCAAACCTCGCTCATCTTCTTACTTGTCTCCGCTGCCCCTCCCCCATGCCCCGCCAACCTGTTTGTCTCTAGGGGAGACCTGGAGAAGCCGAACATGTGGGACAATGTGCCCCTCCTCCTGACGAGAGCCAGCGGGCAGCTCACCCGCCTGTCGCTTGGTGCCAGGGTGAGCTTGGGCACGGAGGCATGGCGGAGTCCAGCGGTAAGCGTGGCGGGGTTGTGGGGTCAAGCTGTGGGCATGCGCTCCCATGGCTCACTGGAGCCCCCACTGGTGGGCGGGAGGAAGCACACGTTCCATCAGACCAGGTGCCATGTGGAGATGAGGCTCCAACACTCCAGCCAATCCAGTGGCACCTTCCATCTCCCTAACCAATCCAGTGGCACCTTCCATCTCCCTAACCAATCCAGTGGCACCTTCCATCTCCCTAACCAATCCAGTGGTACCTTCCATCTCCCTAACCAATCCAGTGGCACCTTCCATCTCCCTAACCAATCCAGTGGTACCTTCCATCTCTCCAGCCAATCCGTCAGCACCCTCCATCTCCCCAGCCAATCCGTCAGCACCCTCCATCTCCCCAGCCAATCCGTCAGCACCCTCCACCTCCCCAACCAATCTGTCAGCACCCTCCATCTCTCCAACCAATTCAGTGGCACCCATGGTCACCAGCTGCAGCTGCTTGACTCCGCCTCCATCAGTCTACCATACTCCCAGGTCAGAGGTCATGATCAGTTCTCCTCTTTAACCTTATGCTCTGTAGTTCAGTTTTCCTCTCTTACACCTGTGTGCCCGTATGTGTGTGTGTGTGTGTGTGTGCGTTTGAGTGTGTGCTTGTAAGTGTGTGTGTGCGTTTGAGTGTGTGCGTGTGCGTGTGAGTGTGTGCATGTGTGTGTCCGTGTGTGTGTGTGTGTGCGTGTGTGTGAGTGTGTGTGTGTGTCCGTGTGTGCGTGTGTGTGTGTGTGTGTGTGTGAGTGCGTGTGTGCATGCGTTTGTGTGTGTGTGTGTGTGTGAGTGTGCATGTGTGTGAGAGAGAAAGAGAGAGAGAATTTCTACATCCCAATACGAAGTCAGCAGCCTTAGAAGGCAGCACTTTCACTATTTTCATGCTCGTCCTTCGTAGGCATGTCGTCAAAGAATGCATCCCTCTAAGGTGCCTTATTTGGGTTAAATTTGAAGGCAGCATCAGCCTTCAGCTGGAAGGCTATCCCATGGGTCTCTGCGATTTAGGGGGCGACATAGCTCAGGAGGTAAGAGCGGTTGTCTGGCAGTTGGAGGGTTGCTGGTTCGATCCCCACCCTGGGCATGTCGAAGTGTCCCTGAGCTAGACACCTAACCCCGAACTGCTCTGGTGAATGAGAGGCATCAATTGTAAAGCGCTTTGGATGAATGCTATATAAATGCAGTCCATTTACCATTTCCTCAGACTTCTCACTTCCGTTAAATTAATGGCGGCTCAGACCAGCAAGGCGGTGGAGATGTGAGTATACAGTCAACTCAATAATTTGTTGTAGTCACATCTAAAAGCACATTTTAATTATTTAATATACAGCAATAATGTTTTTAATGTTTTTAAGCCTTGGTCAGTTTTCCCTGAACTAGCCAGCTAACTTGAGTAATCACTTTACTTTCCAAAAGCACAATGCAGCTAGTGTCAATTTGGCTTGCATACATGGCTTATAAGGCAACTGGGTGTCAGTCACAAAGAAGTCCCCACACGGTAAACATTGCCCTCTGGTGGACAGGAGTAGAATAACATTTGGTAATCATTATAAAAAGAATGACCAACTGCAGGGCAACCAGATTCTCACATTCGTGTAAGTGCACAGCGTATGTGCACAATCCTTATTGTGTTTGCTTCTGAAAGGGAAGGAGGTGGTGGGCCTAGCCCCAGTGCCCTCCTGATGTGATTAGACCCAGCGTCCTCCTGATGTGATTAGACCCAGCACCCTCCTGATGTGATTAGACCCAGCACCCTCCTGATGTGATTAGACCCAGCACCCTCCTGATGTGATTAGACCCAACACTCTCCTGATGTGATGAGACCCAGCGTCCTCCTGATGTGATTAGACTCAGCGCCCTCCTGATGTGATTAGACCCAGCACCCTCCTGATGTGATTAAGCCCAGTGCCCTCCTGATGTGATTAGACTCAGCGCCCTCCTGATGTGATTAGACCTAGCACCCTCCTGATGTAATTAGACCCAACACTCTCCTGATGTGATTAGACTCAGCGCCCTCCTGATGTGATTAGGCCCAGTGCCCTCCTGATGTGATTAGACTCAGCGCCCTCCTGATGTGATTAGACCTAGCACCCTCCTGATGTAATTAGACCCAACACTCTCCTGATGTGATTAGACCCAACACTCTCCTGATGTGATTAGACCCAGCACCCTCCTGATGTGATTAGACCCAGCACCCTCCTGATGTAATTAGACCCAACGCTCTCCTGATGTGATTAGACCCAGCACCCTCCTGATGTAATTAGACCCAACACTCTCCTGATGTGATTAGACTCAGCGCCCTCCTGATGTGATTAGGCCCAGTGCCCTCCTGATGTGATTAGGCCCAGTGCCCTCCTGATGTGATTAGACCCAACACTCTCCTGATGTGATTAGACCCAGTGCCCTCATGGTTTTCGTGTTTGTGATTTTCAGGTAGGGCGCTGACATTGGAAAGAGTCAGACCTGTGTCTGACAGGATCTCTATGCAGTAATGCCTTCCTGCTTCCGACAGGATCTCTATGCAGGATCTCTAAACAGGATCTCTATGCAGGATCTCTATACAGGATCTCTATGCAGGATCTCTAAACAGGATCTCTATGCAGGATCTCTAAACAGAATCTCTATGCAGAATTTCTAAACAGGATCTCTATGCAGGATCTCTATACAGGATCTCTATGCAGGATCTCTAAACAGGATCTCTATGCAGAATCTCTATGCAGTAATGCCTACCGCTGGACCGCAGACCACTCCAGGGCTTGGAGGCTGCTGTGAGGGTCTCTCTAGAGTGCGTATGTTTTCATGTACGGTATGTTACATTCACTTGCATGGAGTCAGTCAGGATCAGGTTTTCCATGTTGTGGAGTTGTCACAAGGTGGCAGCAAATTTCCACTTCATGTCACTCAAAACCTGCTTGACTTCTCTCTTTTCTTTCATGTTATCAAACTGAAGAAATATAAAATATAAAACTGCTTTTCTGCTTCCCTCTGACAGTACAAACTTTGACGACATCATCATTCTGTGTCATCATCATTCTGAGATCATGTGGCATGTTTTCCTTCCTGTTTCAGGCAGAAATATGCAAGGTGCTCAGTGCTGATGTGCTTTAGTTCCGCTCAGGTGACCCAGCGCCAGCTTTGACTGTGACTCCCCAGTCTGCTCGCTCTCCAGTAAGGAATAACTGAACGAGAGGGACATTTATCAGTCTGTGTTCTGCAATCCTGCAGTTCTTTTCAAACATTCCAAAAAAACAGATATTCCTCCCCCTCTTTGTGCTAGCCCCGCCCTTCCCTGGCCACATATGGAGTTTCACTGACAGGGGGAGGGAGAGGGAGGGAGGGGTGGAGGTAGAGAGAGAGCGAGAGAGAGAGAGAGGGAGGCGTTAAGAAGAAGAGAAACTCTAACGACTCGCATACTTTAGGTGGGGTTTGAGAGCAGAGGACCCAGGTCTGCCAGGCAGCTGAAGGGAGAGAGGAAGAGAGAGAGATAGAGAGGGAGACAGAGAGGGAGGAATAAAGAGAGAGATATAAAACAGCGATAGAAAAAAAGAAAGAGAAAGAAACTGAAAGAGTGAGCACCAGAGAGATAGAGAAAAAGGCAGGGAGAAAAACAGAAAGAGAGGGAGGGACAGAAACGGAGGGAGAAAGAGACAGAAAGAAAGAGAGGAGAAGTATGTCGGGTGTGCATGTGCAGACGCCAGCGCCTCAGGGGGGGCAGAAGGGGGAGAAGAAGATTCAGCTGAATGGGGGTTCAGCTGTGCCCCTTATCAGCACTGTGGGGGAGGGGGAGGGGAGGGTCCAGCAGGACCCCAAAAGCGCTGATGAGAGCAAGATACAGGAGGACCTGCTGGAGCCAGAGGACCCCGGAAAACCTCAAAGCCCCCAGGACCCCAAAAAACCTCAGAGGCTCCAGGACCCCGGAAAACCTCAAAGACCCCAGGAACCAGAGGAGCTAGGGGGCTCCCAGGACCCCAAAAAACCTCAAAGACCCCAGGAATCAGAGGAGCTAGGGGGCTCCCAGGACCCCAAAAAACCTCAAAGACCCCAGGAACCAGAGGAGCTAGGGGGCTCCCAGGACCCCAAAAAACCTCAAAGACCCCAAGAACCAGAGGAGCTAGGGGGCTCCCAGGACCCCAAAAAACCTCAAAGACCCCAGGAACCAGAGGAGCTAGGGGGCTCCCAGGACCCCAAAAAGCTACAGGGTCCCCAGGGCCCTGAAAAACTAGAGGGCTCCCAGGAGGCCCCTGAGGAGCCTGCGCAGGACGTCCTGGGGCCAGACGACGTGGTGTGCGACTCGTGCATCGAGAACCCGCGGCGTGCGCTGAAGTCCTGCCTCACCTGCCTGGTGTCGTACTGCCAGGCTCACCTGCGCCCCCACCTAGAGAACCCCAAGTTCCAGAGCCACCGGCTGGTGGAGCCGCTGCGCGACATCGAGCGCCGGACCTGCGAGGCTCACCGGCGCCCCCTGGAGTTCTACTGCCGCGCAGACGCCTGCTGCGTCTGCTCCGACTGCGCAGCCGAGGAGCACCGTGGACACCAAACTGCGCCTGTTAGGGACGCCCGCAGAGAGATAGAGGTACCCACACTCAAACTATACACTCATACACTATACACTCATACTACACACTACACACTATACACACACTGTCACACTCATACTACATACACTGTACACGCTATGCATACTATACACTGTACACTCACACACTATACACTTATACTATACACTATACACACACACTATACACACTATACACACACAGTCACACACATGCACAGATATCAAACATATGTCAACTGTGTGTGTGTGTGTGTGTGTGTGTATCTGTGTGTGTGTGCATGTATGTGCATATGAGTGTGTGTTTGTATATATACATATATCTTTCTTTTTTTGTAAAACTCAAATGTGATTTTGGAAGTGTTCTGGTGTCAGGGTTAGTCCCATAGCAGTAGCCCATTGCTTCATTTTAGGCCAAATCCCTTGACCATACCAATCATCTGGCATTGGCTGCCATCACCACCAAACTTTACAAAACACTTTACCGTGAGTTTAGACTGCTGGGTAATCCTACACATGGTTTGCTCCATGTTTAAATGGCTAGAACATTCTCTGTGAATTTTAGTTTGCGTCTAGACTGCGGAGCTAGATCAGATATTCCATGCATGGCAATCAGTGGTCAGAGGGCCTGCATGTGATTTAAATTTTAACTGTAATTGTTGCCATGGTGAGTTGACATCAGCATTGTGGTGCGATGCCCTTTGCTCTTGTCTCTGGGAGGAGAGGATATGACATCGCTAAGATTCTCATTGTTGCTCAGATTCCACGCTTCCAAAACAGGATGCTGCTTCTGCTGAAAGCACAGAACCTCTTCGGCACAAAGGTCACCATGTCGGGCAGCTCTCTGGGGAATGGGACCAGGTCTGGGTTAGGGAACAGAACCAGGTCTGGGTTGGGGAACAGGACCAGGTCTGGGTTAGGGAACAGGACCAGGTCTGGGTTAGGGAACAGGACCAGGTCTTGGTTAGGGAACGGGACCAGGTCTGAGTTAGGGAACAGAAACAGGTCTGGGTTAGGGAACAGGATCAGGTCTGGATTGGGGAACAGGACCAGGTCTGGGTTAGGGAACAGGACCAGGTCTGGGTTAGGGAACTGGACCAGGTCTGGGTTAGGGAACAGGACCAGGTCTGGATTGGGGAACAGGACCAGGTCTGGGTTAGGGAACAGGATCAGGTCTGGGTTACATAATGAGGAGAACAGGCCATTCAGCCCATCTAGTACATAAGAACATAAAAATACATAATGAGAAGAACAGGCCATTCAGCCCATCTAGAACATAAGAACATAAGAGTACATAATGAGGAGAACAGGCCATTCAGCCCATCTGGAACGTAAGAACATAAGAGTACATAATGAGGAGAACAGGCCTTTAGACTGGCCATTTAACTCTATTTAAGAGTGTCAAGCCTGGACTTGAACACCCCAAGGGTCTCTACTTCTAGTACATGACCTGGGAAACTGTTCCACACACTGACAGCATTCCGGTACCTTACAGCATTCCGACCCCTTACAGCATTCCGGTCCCTTACAGCATTCCGACCCCTTACAACATTCTGACCCCTTACAGCATTCCGACCCCTTGCAGCATTCTGGCCCCATACAGCATCCAACCAATCAAATGCAGCGCCATCAGCATAGTGCTAATGAAGAGATTTTAGAATTCATTCCTTGGAGATTCTGAACAAACAAACAGGAATAGATCCAGTCATGTGACCTGCAGATATTGGCAGGTGGGGGTAGGGTGGGGGAGAGGGGGTGGGT
The DNA here is from genome assembly GCF_013347855.1 of Anguilla anguilla. NCBI lineage: Eukaryota > Metazoa > Chordata > Actinopteri > Anguilliformes > Anguillidae > Anguilla > Anguilla anguilla. Next base: position 75,511,438 of record NC_049202.1, on the reverse strand, counting down.
GGACAGGGGGTTCCTGTGGTTCCAGTTTTTTGGGAGGAGGAGGCAGGGTTGCAGGCTCACCTGTCCTTGTCAGAGATGCCTGTGTAAAAATCTCTCTGACCTCTGACCCCAGCCCTGAGTGTGTGATCTTTCTGATGATTAAATGCCAGAGATTATGGCCCATTCAGTGAGAGGCCAGGGTGGGGCTGCATACAGAGCAGTGGCCAGAGTACCCCCTCCCCCTCACCTCCCCCTCCCCCCCTCACCGCCTCCCTCCCTCCTCAGCCTACCCCCACACTTTGATCTCACCTGGATTTCACAATTTCACACCAGTACCACAGCCACTGCGGTGGAGTGGCTGGACTGGTCAGGAACCGCACCAGGCACTGTTGTGCAATGTGAGGGCTCGGGTTCGAAAGGGGCTGGGGGGGGGAACGGCTGGTACGTTTCCAGCAGACTGAAAGCAGGATGGGAGAGTGTCGCTGATCCTGAGACTCCAGACGGTGTTGAGCCTGTGTTTGGACTCAGGGCGGGGCAGACAAAGCCTGCTCACTCCGGATAGGTGGTTTCAGTACTCTCAGCTGTTCCCAGAATGCACCGGGGCAGACAGCCGGCTCTCAGCACCTTTTCTTCGCCATCAATCATTTGGGCCACCGGCTTCACAGTTTTTATTTAGATTCCACCTCTCACTGCCCCCTGTGATAATTACCCATAATACCTCAAGGCTACAACACCCCCATCCCCACCCATCCCCATTCTGATCCTCATCCCCCACCCCCCCACACCCACCCCCACCCCACACCCCCTTCCCCCACCCCAATCCGTACCCCCCACCCCCACGCCCACCCCCTCCCCCAGCTTGTGCACGAATTCCCCAGGTCACTATGCAACAGGAAATACTTCTCATCAGCATGACAATGGCAGCAGGTATAGAGTCTCCTGAAAGCACAGGAAGGGTCACATGACTTCAGTTTCACTTCCCTGATAATTCCATCACATAGCACCGCTGAAAAATCTCTACTGTGCTATTCGCTGGCAGCTTCTCTTTGATCCTCAGGCCTGGGCCCAGAAACACAGCACCGTGCAAAATCTTAAAATAAAAAAAATTCAATATTAAAACTTTTACATAAATACAATTCCACCTGCTATGAGAGAAGCACAGAACTCACACAGCTGTTATGTGCTTTAGAGAAGGTACTGGCTCTTCTGTACAGATAATTTAACTCACACAGCTGTTATGTGCTTTAGAGAAGGTACTGGCTCTTCTGTACAGATAATTTAACTCACACAGCTGTTATGTGCTTTAGTAGGGAGGCACTGGCTCTTCCTGTTCAGATAATTTAACACAAAGAAACCTGTTTCCCAAGGCTCGCAACTTTTCTTCAGTTCCCTAATATCACTTCACAGATGCAAACCAGTGGAACTGGTTGGCTGATTGTGCTGCCTCACTCCTGCGGTCACTCTAAGCATCTCTCTGCGTGTGTGGTCTCTCTGAGTGTACAGTCTCTCTGCGTGTACAGTCTCTCTGCGTGTGAGGTCTCTCTGAGTGTACAGTCTCTCTGAGTGTGAGGTCTCTCTGCGTGTGTGGTCTCTCTGAGTGTACAGTCTCTCTGCGTGTGAGGTCTCTCTGCGTGTGTGGTCTCTCTGAGTGTACAGTCTCTCTGTGTGTACAGTCTCTCTGAGTGTACAGTCTCTCTGCGTGTACAGTCTCTCTGAGTGTACAGTCTCTTTGAGTGTACAGTCTCTCTGCGTGTACAGTCTCTCTGAGTGTACAGTCTCTCTGCGTGTACAGTCTCTCTGCGTGTGTGGTCTCTCTGAGTGTACAGTCTCTCTGCATGTGAGGTCTCTCTGAGTGTACAGTCTCTCTGCGTGTGTGGTCTCTCTGAGTGTACAGTCTCTCTGCGTGTGAGGTCTCTCTGAGTGTACAGTCTCTCTGTGTGTGGTCTCTCTGAGCATGCGGTGATTGGGGCACAGTCATGGCAGTGATGGTGTGGGGCCTGGGCTCGATTCAAACCTGCAACCCCTGAGTTACCGAAGCCTTTGTACCACACTGTCCATGGGAAACATTTTTAAGCATAGCTCTCTGTGTGGTATTTATATGACTGTAAAATTGGGCTGTGAGGCTGTTTTGGGCAGGGGTGAGGTCCCTTTTTTAGGGGGGGGGGGGGGGGGGTTGAATCAGGTGAACTCCGCTGTCTGACGCAGGTATGGTAACCTGAGAAGACCCCGGGCCCCCCCCCCCAGCTCTGCTGGGACAGGAGAGCAGACAGCAGGCTATGCTGCATTCCTCAGAGACTTCACTAAGAGAGCAGCCTCTGACCTGTGTGTGTGTTTGTGTGTGTGTGATTGTGTGTGGGTGTGTGTGTGAGACGGGGGGGCCGGTGGGGGCAGGGGGGTCTTGCAGATTACCATACGTAGTGCCTCCCCGTTGCCGTGGCATCAGACGCGCGATTCGCAGTTAGCCATGACTGAAAGGGGCGTGGCTGTGCACAGGTGTCCTGGGGCAGGGGTAGGTACTCCACCCCTCTCTCTGAGCATTGCCCACACAGGTCTGGGGAACAAGGAATTCTGCCCCCCCTATACTATAATAATATAATAATACACACACATATATATATATATATATATACGCACACACGTCCACACGCAAACACACATGAAACATCAGTATTCACATAACACACAGTTACACACACACCAGTATCCCACCTAACTCACTGTTACACACGCACACACCAGTACTGCATTTAACTCACTGTTACACACGCACACACCAGTACTGCATGTAACTCACTGTTACACACACACACACCAGTACTGCATGTAACTTACTGTTACACACACACACACCAGTACTGCATTTAACTCACTGTTACACACGCACACACCAGTACTGCATGTAACTCACTGTTACACACGCACATCAGTACTGTGCCTAACTCACTGTTACACACACACACACCAGTACTGCATGTAACTCACTGTTACATAAGGGATATCCTGCTCTGCTGACTGTGTAAAATGGTTCCCTCTCTCACCCTCATTTCTGGTTGTCTTATTCCTTGCTGCTCTCGCTGTGTGGTTTCCCGGTCTGCTAGAAGAGATCAGAGAATGTAAAGAATCTGCTGGAAAGTTATGCACAGTTCTTTAACTTCATAGGGGAAATGGCCCCTGTTAATGAATAAGCTACATCACAGACCCTGCAGCCAATACTGGGGAACAAGTAACATTTATGACTTTTCAGAGTGCACTGGGCAGCAGCCAAGCATGTGTTCCTATTTAAAAACAGATGGTTCTCTTTTTGGTTACTACCTTTGTTATTATTCCTCAGCATATTTTCAGTATAAGTGTACAGCCATGTTAGCATGTGCCTATGTACAACCTTAGCTGTGTTAGCATGTGCCACTGTACAGCCTTAGCTGTGTTAGCATGTGCCAGGGTACAACATTAGCTGTGTTAGCGTGTGCCAGTGTACACATTAGTTGTGTTAGCATGTGCCAGTGTACAGCATTAGTTGTGTTAGCATGTGCTAGTGTACTGTATTAGCTGTGTTAGTGTGTGCTACTATACAGCATTAGCTGTGTTAGCATGTGCCACTATACAGCTGTGTTAGCGTGTGCCATTGTACAGCTGTGTTAGCGTGTGCCATTGTACAGCTGTGTTAATGTCCGCCAGTGTACAGCTGTGATAGTGAGTCCCTTTTCTCTCTTTTTCTCATGTTCAGAAGGAGCTGAGTAACAAGCAGAGGGAGATGCTGAAGACCATGACAGCGGCAGAGAACGCCATCAACAAGCTTCAGACCAACACGGTGTCCATCGCGGTGAGTCACCGCTTTCCTCCCGCCATCTTTACCGAGGGCGCTCTGCCAGGCCTTGACGGCCATTAATGGCGCCTGCGTATCGCCATGACATCGCCAAACGGTATCGCCATGACATCGCCAAACGGTATCGCCATGACATCGCCTAATGGTATCGCCATGACATCGCCAAACGGTATCGCCATGACATCGCCAAACGGTATCGCCATGACATCGCCAAACGGCATGAAAAAGCACAATACCATAACATAACACAATAAAACAACTTCAAATAAAAAAAATAAAACACCAGTTAGGGAGACAACAAATAGAGAGCACTAAAATTACATAAAAGCGGAGAAAAAAAACGTCAAAATACAGGTCAGATATTTTAAAAGGTAGTTTGTTAAAAATGGGTCTTGGGAAAGAGATTTAAAATAAGCCAATGACTGAGCATCTCTACTCTAATACTGAGGAGGAGGCTGTTCCAGAGTCTCAGGGCTTTTTACAACAAAGGCGTGATCATCTTTAGCTCTTAACCTAGACTCTGGGACAGCTGAAAAGCCCTTATCTGAAGATCTAAGAGGTCTCTGTGTCTCACACGAAGCTAACAGTTCTACAGTATAACTCTCTGCCAGACGGTATAAGGTCTTGTAAGTGATGAGTAAAATTTAAAAATTGATTCTAAAATTTACTGCCAACCAACGGAAGGCAGGCAGTGCTGTCGCAGAGTCTAGGTTAAGTAGTGTGTGGTTTATCCTGAGTCAAAGTCTAGCTGCAGAATTTAAAACAGCATGGAGTCTAGCCTAGTCGAGCAATGGATCGCTGGCTCAGGCGTGTAAACACTGCATTACTGGAGCCCAGGCATGAAGAAGTCAAAGCATGTGTAAATTTTTTGGTGTCCTCTAAAGATAAAGCTGGTCTAGCTTTCTCAGATGATAACAACATGACAGCACTAGTTTTTCTGTGTGACGATGTGACCCAGATTATGGCTGTGGTTTAATGCTATGTGGTCTGAACAGAATCTCATTTGGAACAGAAATATGGAACAGACATTCTTTCCAGAACGAGGGTTGTTTTTCCCTCCTTCTGCAAACAAAGTCCTGTGTGATTGTGATCTCTCTTTCCTTCTCTCTCTCTCTCTCTCTCTCTCTCGCTCTCTCTCTCAATTCAATTCAATTAAATTATTATTTGTTGCCATGACTGTATATAAACAATATTACCAAAGCAACAATTAAACAATTAACAATGACACGACTAACAATACAAATAAGAGAAATGGTGCCACATTTTGGAGTTGTCCCTCATTTAGTGACAGGAGGCCACATATTTTGTAGCCAGCGCCACACATTCAGATTTCTCCCCCAGTACATAGAGGAGTTTTTCTAGATTACTGTAATGTGAGAATTTAGCGGAAATGGTTTAAATTTTTGAATAGAAGTTTCTCTCTCTCTCTCTCTGTCTCTACCCCCCTCCCTCTCTATCTGACACACTTACACACAAAAGCGCACGTTATTGTTATGTTTCCGTGGTGAGCCAGAATGTGGCCTGGGTTTGTCCTGTGGGAGTGTTTCCAGTGTGAGTGTCCCTGTCAGGTGTGTCTCAGGTGTCCCTGTCAGGTGTGTCTCAGGTGTGGGTGTGGCCCGCGCCTCTGTAATTCCCTGCTTAAGGGCGGCCTGTGTCACAGGTGCACCAACGCGCAGGTGTCACATCACACCTGTTCACTGAAACCTGTCTGCGTCTCCCACAAGCTGCATGACTGCGCACCTGGGCATTAATAATTACCTCTCACTGAATGATCAGCTCGCAGGCTAATCGCGCAAAGTGCCACTCACCACACTGCACAGAACACTCTGTGCTCACGCTCCACATGAGCCAAAATACTGTGTGTCACATAAGCATTTAAGGTATGTTCCCTGGATATACGTAACAAAAATGTATTTCACATTTGCACCATCTCTGCGCTGGTGGAAACAGTGCAGCTGGTGGGTCGATGAGTCACGCAGGAGTCCCTGCAGAGCCTCTTTAGTCATGCTACGCTGCGTCACGCTCTGGCCGTGTCGGGTGACTGTAGGGTGCAGTGGCACCCTTGTCCTCGTAGACGCAGCGTCGGCAGTAAGGGAGGAACCTCCGGCTGCTTGCTGAGCACTCCGCTGGGCAGGCCGCTGCTGTGCTCGTCAGGGAGCAGCGCAAACTCGTCCAACAGGGAGAAATGTGCCTGTTCAGCAGGATTTAGCTGCCACCACCCTGAAACTGAACAGCTGAAGCTAACCAGGGCTGGGCTTGGTTAGCACTGAAGCTAAGCAGGGCTGGGCTGGGTTAGCACTGAAGCTTAAGTAGGGCTGGGCTTGGTTAGTACTTGAATCAGATACCTCTTGAGAAAGCGAAGTTGCAGTTGGAAAGGCTGTTTGTGGGTCAATCTTACGAATAAACTCATGCCTCCCCCTCTCTCTGTCTCTCTACCCACCTCCCTCCCTCCCTCTCTCTCTCCCCCCTCCCTCCCTCTCTTTCTACCCCCCCTCCCTCCCCCTCTCTCTGTCTCTCTACCCCTTCTCTCTCTCTCTCTCTCTCTCCCTCCCTCCTTCTCTCTCTCTCTCTCTCCCCCCCCCCCCCTGTCTCTCTACCCCTTCTCTCTCTCACTCCCCCCCCCCCCCCTGCAGAACTCGGTCACAGAGGTGCGGGAGGTGATCGAGCAGCAGTTCTCTGAGCTGCAGCTGGTGGTGGAGCAGGCCCGGAGGGAGGTGGAGGAGGTGCTGGAGGCGGAGGAGAAGCAGGCGGTTCGGCAGGCCGAGGGGATCCAGGCACACCTGGAGCAGAAGTGCGGTGAGCTGAAGAAGACACAGCTTCAGGTGGAGCGGCTCTCCAGGACCAAGCACGACATCGACTTCCTGACGGTAGGGCCCAGCGAGAGCCAGGGGAAAGCGGGGTACGCGCGTGGTGCACCCCATCCGGCACCACCCTGGTACTCCAGGGAATCATGCTTTCCACGCCAACCACCTTTTTCAACTGTCCACCAGTCCAGCAGTACAGCAGTCCAGAAACATGCCCCTTTTTTCTGGGAGGGTTTGGAGTTTGACAGGAAGCCACAAAGCCTGCTGGTGTGAGAGTGGGGCTTTTACCCAGAAGGTTGTGGGTTCGGTTCCTGGGTGGGACACAGCTGTGGTTCCCTGACAGTGCTGTATATGCCTAAGCACATACACTGGCCGATGGAAGACTTCAAAGGGATGTGAGACACAGGCTTCTTAACAACTGTTATTATCATTGAAAGACACACTGGTAGGACCTTATGATGATGAGAACTGCTGCTGTAGAAAGACTGTGCAGGAAGACTGTGCTGCTGTTCTGCAGAGAGACTGTGCATGAAGACTGTGCTGCTGCTCCTGCAGAGAGACTGTGCTGCTGCAGGGAGCCTGTGAAGAGAGACTATGCAGGTAGACTGTGCGGCTGCTTCTGCAGAGAGACTGCGCAGAGAGACTGCGCTGCTGCAGGGAGACTGTGCTGCTGCTTCTGCAGAGCAACTGTGCAGAGAGACTGTGCTGCTGGTTCTGCAGAGAGACTGTGCAGAGAGACTGTGCTGCTGCAGGGAGCCTGTGAAGAGAGACTATGCAGGTAGACTGTGTGGCTGCTTCTGCAGAGTAACTGTGCAGAGAGACTGTGCTGCTGGTTCTGCAGAGAGACTGTGCAGAGAGACTGTGCTGCTGGTTCTGCAGAGAGAATGTGCAGAGAGACTGTGCTGCTGCAGAGAGACTGCGCAGAGAGACTATGCTGCTGCTTCTGCAGAGAGACTGTGCAGGGAGACTGTGCTGCTGCTTCTGCAGAGAGACTGTGTAGGGAGACTGTGCTGCTGCTTCTGCAGAGAGACTGTGCTTCTGGTTCTGCAGAGAGACCATGCTGCTGCAGGCAGACAGTGTAGTGACTGTGCTAGTGCAGCTCCAGTTAGACTGTGAGCGGAGAGTCTGTAGAGGAACTGTGAAAGCTGAAAGCTGCTGCTTTTCAGTGGTATCAGGTCTCAGGTCTCCACTGTGCAAACGAGCAGCTTCTAAAAAGCTTCCAAAGTCCACGTTTGAAACACGATAAACAGTTTGTTTTATCGGGCATTTGATTGTAGAAACTGCTGTTTGTTTGGTTTGAAACTGCCTGCTCCTCAGCATAGCCATGTACATGCAGGTCTTCTGCCCAGCTGAACTCTCTCAAAATAGTTCCTGACAGTTCGCATGTGAATCCTGGTCTATATTTGACATTTACAAGAATTAGGTTTTTGAAAATTTCTGTATGAATGAACGGTGGTCTCTTTGTGCAGAAATAAAAGTTAAAATAATTTTATATTTGAAGTTCTGCTCACACTTTGTGGCAGTGCACTGGACAAATGATTAATTTAAAACAGCATATTTAAAATAAAGTCAGAATGAAAGCTTGTGCTGCTTGGCTAGATGCCACGAAGGAGAAGCAACAGCATGTGCAAGTTTAGTGGTGCCAAATCTACCTGAGGAAATGCACCCCTCCGCCTGTCTGAACCGAGCAGTGGCCTAGAGAGAAAACTACCCACAATGCAGTGTGTGGCCCCAGGACCAAAATGAGGAGGCAGACAAAGATTCAAACTAGGACCCATAAATACATTCCCCAAAATAAATTTTTTTGTATATACTGTATTTCAAAATATATGTTATTTTATGCTTTCTTAAAAAAACTGGTTCACAGAAATATATTCTTCGTGTTTATTGGTAATATTATGATCACAGTCATTTATCATGTACTTTTCCTGTGTGAAATTTTCCTGATATAGATCTGTAATACAGGAAACCATGTTTTGGTAGACGTGCTTATGAGTTGCAATGCAGTGCGTGTTGTGTAAAGGCTTTAAAATTTAGCTGTTTTATAGAAGGGGGAGCAGTCAGGGGCAGGGGTTCCCCAAGTTTAATCTCAACCCCCCCCCCCCACCCCCCCCCACCCCCCTAGTAGTTGCGTGGTGTTGTGACACTGGCTTCCCCTGCTGGTGGTTGCAGGAGTACTCGGAGTGGCAGAAGGAGAAGGTGGACGTGTCTCTGCCTGGGGTGTACATCGGCCTGATGGACCGGCTCACCTTCTTCAGCCAGGTGGTGACCGAGTCCACTGCTCAGCTGCGTCACCAGCTGCTCGCCACCTACAGGAACAAGCTGAAGGATACCAGCAAGAACGGTCAGTCTGGATATCATTACATTATCTCACCTGAACACCTGCAGGCTGGATATATTACATTACATTTATTTGGCAGACGCTTTTATCCAAAGCGACGTACAAAAAGTGCATTTCATGGTCATAGACAACTGCTAAACACAGGTGATATCATTACATAATCTCACCTGTAGTCTGGATATCACTCTGTCTGGATATCACACTGTTACATTATCTCACCTGCAGTCTGGATATCACACTGTTACATTATCTCCCCTGTAGTCTGGATATCACACTGTTACATTATCTCACATGTAGTCTGGATATCACACTGTTACATTATCTCCCCTGTAGTCTGGATATCACACTGTTACATTTTCTCACCTGTAGTCTGGATATCACACTGTTGCATTATCTCACCTGTAGTCTGGATATCACACTGTTGCATTATCTCACCTGTAGTCTGGATATCACACTGTTGCATTATCTCACCTGTAGTCTGGATATCACACTGTTGCATTATCTCACCTGTAGCCTGGATATCACACTGTTACATAATCTCACATGTAGTCTGGATATCACACTGTTGCATTATCTCACATGTAGTCTGGATATCACACTGTTACATTATTTCTCCTGTAGTCTGGATATCACATATGCAAAAGTGTGTTTACCTTTTCTCGTTGCGGCTTCAAATGTTCATTTAGTGACACTCTGCGACAAGGGGAGGGCGCAGCTTCAGATTCTCCATTTCTGATTGGAAAACACAGAGGTGACAATGATTGCAGTGCCAAACACAGAAAGCAACTATGGTTCGGTAAAACTGCATGAACTTCAACCACATACCTGTGACCAGGACAGATGGACTTCCATGATTTCAAAGTCACTTTAGTTTATTATTATTTAGCGCTGCAAAAAAAGAAAAGAAGAAAGGGGGCTTGTCACAGCACATGGTTTAACCGGTGGCATACAGAGTGTAAGCCAAGACAGGTGTAGTTATTGCCACACTGCCAAGACCGGTACTTTGAAATTGCAATTTAAAAATAAAGTAAAAGTAAAAAAATAAAAAAAATGTGCATCAGCAGAGCTTCATCATTGACGTTATTAAATGAATACAAGCACATCATATTCACATAATGCTCAATAACACCAGGTACAGCCAGTTCTCCTCAGCTGCCTGTAGGCAAGTAATAGAATAATTTTTATTTGCAATGCAAAACTGTGCATGTTTTGCCAACATTATGTAAAACTGTGGATAAATGTACTCTTTGTTCTCTACATTGACACTTGGAGAATATTGATGGCAAAGATCACACACATATGCAGTTTACTGGGGTTGGACAGCTGTAATGGCTTCTATTCAAACAAATGCATGCAGTTACAATGTGCAGTTACCTAAGCTGATTTGTGACATTCACACTGCAGCTGGACATGCTGTATGCACATGTGAAGCAGTGTTTACTCGTAACAGGGATATGCACTGTCACAACTGATGTGTTGTCACAAACACTCTGAGGAAGTTACAAAGTATTTAATAGTCATGGCATTTACTGGAGGTAGGGTATTAAATGTGGCAAAAAAAATTAGAAACTAAACTAAAATTAGAGCTAAAATGTGACTATGATTCTGTCAACTAAAATAAATATGATTTGTGTCCTGACTAAAATGAATGAAGAAGGCATGACTAAAATATGACTAAAGCTAACAATTTAGTCCAAAGACTAAGACCATGACTAAATGAAAAACTGGTGGCAACAACAACACTGGCTGTTCACCTCCTCGCCCAGGTGCCTGATAGGGTCCTCTGCAGGTGTCCTGTTGGCCCTTTGATCCAGGTGCCTGATAAGGTCCTCTGCAGGTGTCCTGTTGGCCCTTTGATCCAGGTGCCTGATAGGGTCCTCTGCAGGTGTCCTGTTGGCCCTTTGATCAGTGTTCAGGGTGTGAATCTGCAGAGCTGGGCGTTAGCCCCAGCCACTCAGGGTCCCTCGCTCACAGGGAAGCTTAGGGAAGTTTTTGGGGAGCAGGCCTGTGGTGCGAGGGCTGGCCCTTACTGGCCCTTACCCCTGCAGGCTGGCTACGTGTCATACCTGTGAGCAAGGAGCTTACCCAGAATTCCTGTCATAATAACTCTGCTGTCAATGTCACTGCTTCAGATGGATAATTATGGGTACATAAGAACATGAGAACAATAGATCATATTTTTGAAAAATGGTTCCAGATTGGTTTTCTTCGTGAAGCTGGTCAACACAAAATAAGTTTAAGTCCTTGACATCAGGTCTGATTCCACACAGGGGTGAAAAAATATTTGAAAAATATTAAAAATATGTTTTTAAAAATGGCAGAAGATTAAACATCTTATTATTATTATCGATCTAATGGTCTTATAATAGGTAATAAAACAGATCTATATTCTCCAGCTGACATCAAAGCTCCTGCAAGAGAGCTTGTGACCTCTCAGAGAACTTGTGATTGGCTGCCCCTACTGGTTTGACTGGCTGTCGTTGTTCACAAATTAGACGGTCCAGTCGAACAAACTGCACTTTGTTTGCTTCTGCAAATACCATGGCAGAGCGATGATACACACCCACATTCTGTGTCTGTGCGCATCTGTGTACATAGCCAGTGGCTATGTCTAACACACGCACGCTAGTCCAGTTTCTGCTGCTGTGCTGATGTGTGTGTATCCTAGCACACTGTCTAATGTGGCACCTCACCCTCCTTCTCCATGGTTTCGGAGGAATATCCTGTTTTTAAAGAGCTCAAGAGCAGACGTGTGGCTTGTGTGTCTGTTTTCCAGTGCAGTGGCCCATGAGATAAGCACAAATGTGTGGCTTGTGTATCTGTTTTCCAGTGTAGAGTTGTAAGCGCAGAGCTCAGGAATGCTCTGCTAGTGTCGGCACGCAGGTCCGCTGTCCGGGAGGCAGGGCTGAGCTCTCGGGCGCTGGGCTGACGTGTCCTCACCTGTCCCCGCGGAGTGGGAGGCACGCCGAGCGCGAGGAATTCAGCCAAAAACACCTGGCTGTCGTCATGGCGAACAAACAACGGGGAGCGCTCCCAGCTCGGCCAATCGGCAGGAAGCAGAGCTGACTCATCCTGCTTCCCGGGTCATGAGCATTGTTGGGTTTCTTTTTCTTTTTTTTCTAACCCAAAAGCGTGTAATTCACCGTGACAACAGAACTATTTCAGCTGACTGACGAAAAGACTTTGGCTCACCGCGAGACGATTCCCAGCCGACCGAACACAGGGGAATAACGGGGAGGGGCGTTGTGTTTGGGCCTGAAGCCTGCTGATCTAACCTCTGCCCTCCTCTGGCCTGCAGAAAAACTGGGGATTAAAACGACCGTGCACGCCATCGTGTCAGCAAAGCATAAGGCCTCCCAGCCGGACCCGCAGTCCCGAGAGGACTTCATGAAGTGTGAGTGTGTGTCTTTCAGAGAGGCAGCGATGCCTAACCCTAACCATAACCAGAACCCCGCAGTCTCACCAGCGGCACTTACGCAGTGTCCTGCACAAGCAATTCACACACTACACCACCTCCATAAGGATGCCATCAACAGTTACAAGCGTAAAAGAAATGTTGATTTATGGCAAAGGGACTGAAATAAATGTACAGAGGCATCTGAATTTCTCATCATTTATAACAGAGGCTGTTACCCGGTCTCTTTAAAATTATTTAATGAGAAATTCCAAAACTAGCTTTGACAGGTAGTTTGTCTGAGAAGTGGCCTGAGATGACTATTCCGTTTTGAGCACTACACAAACGTTAAACAAAGGCAATACTCAGCACAGGCTAAAGCGCTACACATATTTAAAGAGATTCATTAATATTCATATATTATGCATGTTAAATAAAGCAGTAATTGAACACTAAAGAAAGCTGCGTGTGCTTATTAAAGCACTATATGCACGTTCAATAAAGCACTATACGTTTGCTAAATTAAGTTTGATTGTCCGATCGGCAGACTGCACCCCTCTGAGTTTCGACGCAGACACCGTGCACAAGTTCCTACGCCTGACGGAGGAGAACAGGAAGGTGACCAACACCACGCCGTGGCAGCACAGCTACCCGGACACGCCCGAGCGCTTCGAGCAGCATCGCCAGGTGCTGGCGGCAGAGAGCTTCTACCTGGGCCGGCACTACTTCGAGGTGGACGTGAGCGGGGACGGCACGCACCTGGGGGTCACCTACAAGAGCATCGACCGCAAGAGCGGGGAGAGCAACGGCTGCATCACGGGCAGCGGGTTCTCCTGGTGCCTGCAGTGGAACGGACGTGGCTTCTCCGCCTGGCACAGCGGTGTGGAGACCCCGCTGCCCGTGGGCGGGTTCACACGCGTCGGCGTGTACGTGGACTACGCCCGCGGCTCGCTGGCCTTCTACGGCGTGGCCGACGCCATGACCCTCATCCACCGCTACCAGGCCGAGTTCCTGGAGCCCCTGTACCCCGCATTCTGGCTCTCCAAGAAGGAGAATGTGGTCCTGCTGGTCAGTCCTGGAGCCCCCCTACCCCTGAAGAGCCCCTCTCCACCCTCAACGCCCCCCAGTGGATCCACAACCCCCCCAGCAGAAGAGCAGCAGAAGTCCTAACTGCATTTTCTGCAACGCTGCTTCATCCAGCAAACGTGTTGGCTAAGCTGACCTTGGTACCCATTGTTTACACTGGTTACATACAGTAGGCTGCTGTGTGAGACTGGACTGCACAAAGCAGTGGTCCGCTGTCCCTTTCAATAAGAGCAGCAGCTCAGACCGGACTCAGATACTGTGATATTTCTCTGTTGGAACGGCGATGCGTTCCTCTGTCTCTCTCTCTCTGTACAGTGGTGAGATGGATGGCTGTTACGTTGTATGTACTGTGGCTTTCTCCGTTGTGGCTTGATGTGAAATGTGTTTGGCAATTAAAGGCATGTTACTCTTCCCCCTGGCGCCTCCTCTCCTGTTTCTGGCTGGCTGGCGGTGCACCACGGATCAGCGCGGGGCACGCCCTGCGTGATTCTCAGGGTTAGGGAAATGACACGGCTGCCTGCTCCCTGCTCTCAGCAGCAAGCTGCGACTTGCAGCTGTACCTACGCCGGAGCCGATGTGCAGCTTCTTATCCCTGCCTGCATGAATGCATTCGCTGTCTGTTTTCTCTCCAAAATGAGGCACTGGGTTGGATCTCACCGTCCTCAGCCGTAATCCCTGCCTAAATAAGAAAATGTAAAAAAATTAATAATTTTCTTTTAGCATGGCTTAACAGCTCTAATAAATACAAGACTAATGCATAATTATGCACTGATTAAGACCTGAGTCTTAAAATGCTTAAAAGTTTAAAACAAGGTGAAAACATTAATAGAGTAGCATTCCTAAATTAAATAAATATTTTAAAGCAGAACAGAGACTAATGCATTTCATAGTCATTAGACCATCTTTGGAATTTGAGGGGGCTAAGGTGAGTTGATCAAATTATAAATTTGATTGTGGCAATTATGAATGAACAGCTGAAGTATCATTATTGGGATCGGATGTTTATTTTATGTGCAGTGGCAAGTTGTCTGCTGTATATGAGTATGCATTTTGCTTAGTGAAAAAATGGCTTTTGATTCTGGCCTTTTATTTAGCAACAATTATATTATTTACCCTCAATATTATTCTCACAATGCAGAACTTCTACCAAATATCTATATCATTACAAAATATAGAATGCAACTAGATGTAAAGGTAGGCTACTAGTGTCAGTGCAGATACATTTTTTCAAAAGTTAAATTGTTATTCATTATTAATCAGCGAATATAACACAGAATATTATGATTGTAAAGTCACGGAATCATCCTTGAACCAATTTGTCCATTTGACGAGTTGGGTCAGACCTTGAGCCACAACAATCATGGCCTCCCAGATGACGCGGTTTCTGTATCGCTACTGTCGCAGTGTCGCACTATTTATACGTTTCACGTAAATTGCAACGCAGCTAGCTGATTTACGTATTTCATTGTAAGTTCGTCACATGTGTGTATTAGAATGTGTTTTTATATACTTTTCTCTTGAGCGAGTTATTATAGCTGATAAATTACGTCTGTAGCTCGACGCTAGCTATACATGCTAACAAGTTACCAGGAAGTGATCACTGCCAGAGAGCGAATCCTAAAATGTTAAGGCAGGTGAGTTTGTATCATAGCTCGCACTAGCGCTAACTAGCTGGGCTGCCAGCCTGTCTGTTACAAACTTCGGTGGCTTATAACTCCCAAATGACACGAAGGGTGTGTTTTGTGAATAAAAATGTCGACTTTACCTTGTCGCACCCCTGCAGCTAAGTAGCAAGTGAGCTGGAACTAGTTGGGCTATAGCAAGCAGGCTTCACTGCTAACGCGAGCTAGCGCGCTAGTATGGAATGCTGGTGATAGCTAAATCCGCGAGCTAGCTACTGTAATGTTGATGAAACATCATGTTGGAACATCGTGAATTCTACCCAATACTATATTTAATAACTGACTGCATTTGAGCGTCTGGCCGTCTGGTCAACGTTGGCCTGCTAATCTGTGCTCTCTTTGAAACGCTTAGCACTAAGCTGCTGACGCTAACTGTCAGTGCTGGTGGAACTGGCTGTAGCCGTGGAAGCTATGGACGTACATGGCTTTGTCGCCGAATATGAGATGCGTATTGTTGCTTGGCGCAGAGGTTTATATCAGCAGTGCCAGTTTTTGCGGTTGTAAATCCTCACATGTTAATTTTGTGTGCTGATAAATGCCCGTGACAGGACTCCAACGAGGATGAGGTGTCGCTGTTTGACGCCGATGACGATGCAACTCGAAAACCGAGGAAATCGAAAATCAAGTGAGTTCATCCAGTGATCCCGGAGCGACACCTCTTTGAAAAGTACCTGCTTTTTAATTGTCAATTTTATGGTACGGATAAATCGAACAAAATGTCTGGTTTCACGCTTCAGGCGTGAATATTTTACGTGGGCCCACTGTAGCCGTATGCCCTCTTACAACGTGTTTCCTCAACAGAACGGCATTTCACATTTCTTAAAATTTTACAGTAATAAAAATCAGCCATGAAAATCATGTATTAACTCTGGAAACAATTAAAGAATGTGGAATATCGGAGTTGGCGATCTACAGGGATCACGGCTCAAATCAAATGTGCCTTATAACTAAAATAGTGATTTATTCTTGCTTCTGAACTAAAGCAGCAACTAAAGTTTACTATTTCTTATGTCATGAGTAAAGTGGTAGTAGTTCTACCGTACCCATGCTTATGTAATGAGTGAAGTATTAGTATCTAGAGTATACCATTATGTGATGAGTAAAGCAGTAGTAACTCAAGCGCTCCTGTCCATGTGTGATGAGTAAAGCAGTAGTAACTCAAACTGCGTACTCTTGCCTGTGTGATGAGTAAAGCAGTAGTAACTCAAGCACTCCTGTGCCTGTGTGATGAGTAAAGCAGTAGTAACTCAAGCACTCGTTTGCCTGGCTGTGTGATGAGTAAAGCAGGAGTAACTCAAGCGTATTCATGCCTGTGTGATGAGCAAAGCAGTAGTAACTCAAACTGTGTGATGAGTAAAGCAGTAGTAACTCAAGCGCTCCTGTGCCTGTGTGATGAGTAAAGCAGTAGTAACTCAAGTGCTCCTATGCCTGTGTAATGAGTAAAGCAGTAGTAACTCAAGCACTCCTGTGCCTGTGTGATGAGTAAAGCAGTAGTAACTCAAGCACTCCTGTGCCTGTGTGATGAGTAAAGCAGTAGTAACGCAAGCGCTCCTGTGCCTGCGTGATGAATAGAGCAGTAGTAACTCAAACTGTGTGATGAGTAAAGCAGTAGTAACTCAAACTGCTCTCTGCAGGCACCCGCTGGCCTGCTTTTTCCACCTGTTCTTCCGGGTCAGCGCCATCCTGGTGTATCTGCTGTGTGAGGTTCTGAGCAGCAGCTTCATCGCCTGCATGGTCACCATCATCCTCCTCCTCTCCTCTGACTTCTGGACCGTTAAGGTGGGCTGGACGTCCTATCAGAAACACCAACACCTGCGTGCGGTTTAAGATCAGAGGTCCATCATGCACATCCTTACACACACACACACACACCCTTCAGAGCTGGACAGTGCTGTGTGTCAGTTGAACTGGGTCAGTGCTGTGTGTCAGTGTTTGGGACAGTAGAGCTGGTCAGTGCTGTATATCAGTGTTTTGGGCAGTAGAGCTGGGTCAGTGCTGTGTGTCAGTGTTTGGGGCAGTAGAGCTGGTCAGTGCTGTGTGTCAGTGTTTGAGGCAGTAGAGCTGGGTCAGTGCTGTGTGTCAGTGTTTGAGGCAGTAGAGCTGGTCAGTGCTGTGTGTCAGTGTTTGGGACAGTAGAGCTGGTCAGTGCTGTATATCAGTGTTTTGGGCAGTAGAGCTGGGTCAGTGCTGTGTGTCAGTGTTTGGGGCAGTAGAGCTGGTCAGTGCTGTATATCAGTGTTTTGGGCAGTAGAGCTGGGTCAGTGCTGTGTGTCAGTGTTTGGGGCAGTAGAGCCGGTCAGTGCTGTGTGTCAGTGTTTGAGGCAGTAGAGCTGGTCAGTGCTGTGTGTCAGTGTTTGGAGCAGTAGAGCTGGTCAGTGCTGTGTGTCAGTGTTTTGGGCAGTAGAGCTGGTCAGTGCTGTGTGTCAGTGTTTTGGGCAGTAGAGCAGGTCAGTGCTGTGTGTCAGTGTTTTGGGCAGTAGAGCAGGTCAGTGCTGTGTGTCAGTGTTTGGGGCAGTAGAGCTGGGTCAGTGCTGTGTGTCAGTGCTTGGGGCAGTAGAGCTGGGTCAGTGCTGTGTGTCAGTGTTTGGGGCAGTAGAGCTGGTCAGTGCTGTGTGCCAGTGTTTGGAGCAGTAGAGCTGGTCAGTGCTGTGTGCCAGTGTTTGGGGCAGTAGAGCTGGTCAGTGCTGTGTGTCAGTGTTTGGGGCAGTAGAGCAGGGTCAGTGCTGTGTGTCAGTGTTTGGGGCAGTAGAGTCGGGTCCGTGCTGTGTGTCAGTGTTTGGGGCAGTAGAGCAGGGTCAGTGCTGTGTGTCAGTGTTTGGGGCAGTAGAGTCGGGTCCGTGCTGTGTGTCAGTGTTTGAGGCAGTAGAGTTGGTCAGTGCTATGTGTCAGTGTTTGAGGCAGTAGAATTGGTCAGTGCTGTGTGTCAGTGTTTGGGACATTAGAGCAGGTCAGTGTGTGGGGCAGTAGAGCTGGTCAGTGCTGTGTGTCAGTGTTTGGGACAGTAGAGCTGGTCAGTGCTGTATATCAGTGTTTTGGGCAGTAGAGCTGGGTCAGTGCTGTGTGTCAGTGTTTTGGGCAGTAGAGCAGGTCAGTGCTGTGTGTCAGTGTTTGGGGCAGTAGAGCTGGGTCAGTGCTGTGTGTCAGTGCTTGGGGCAGTAGAGCTGGGTCAGTGCTGTGTGTCAGTGTTTTGGGCAGTAGAGCTGGTCAGTGCTGTGTGTCAGTGTTTTGGGCAGTAGAGCAGGTCAGTGCTGTGTGCCAGTGTTTTGGGCAGTAGAGCAGGTCAGTGCTGTGTGTCAGTGTTTGGGGCAGTAGAGCTGGTCAGTGCTGTGTGTCAGTGTTTGGGGCAGTAGAGTCGGGTCAGTGCTGTGTGTCAGTGTTTGGGGCAGTAGAGCAGGGTCAGTGCTGTGTGTCAGTGTTTGGGGCAGTAGAGTCGGGTCCGTGCTGTGTGTCAGTGTTTGGGGCAGTAGAGCAGGGTCAGTGCTGTGTGTCAGTGTTTGGGGCAGTAGAGTCGGGTCCGTGCTGTGTGTCAGTGTTTGAGGCAGTAGAGTTGGTCAGTGCTATGTGTCAGTGTTTGAGGCAGTAGAATTGGTCAGTGCTGTGTGTCAGTGTTTGGGACATTAGAGCAGGTCAGTGTGTGGGGCAGTAGAGCTGGTCAGTGCTGTGTGTCAGTGTTTCCTTTGCTCCTACAGAACATTACTGGCCGGCTGATGGTGGGCTTGCGCTGGTGGAATCAGGTGGACGATGACGGCAAGAGCAAATGGATGTTCGAGTCCCGAAAGGTAGGCCCCGCCCCCATCTTCTGCAGCTTCTGTTGTGTTGATTTAGGATCTTGGGCTGCTCTGTGTTGATTAAGGGTCTTGAGCAGGTGTGCAGAGCTCTTCTGTTTCTCTCTGTCTCTCTCACACACACACACACACACACACACCTGTCACAGGTGCGTAGAGCTGTTCTTCTCTGTCACACACACACACACACACACACACCTGTCACAGGTGCGCAGAGCTGTTCCTCTCTGTCACACACACACACACACACACACACCTGTCACAGGTGCGCAGAGCTGTTCTGTTTCTCTATGTCTCACACACACACACACACACACCTGTCACAGGTGCGCAGAGCTGTTCTGTTTCTCTATGTCTCACACACACACACACACCTGTCACAGGTGCGCAGAGCTGTTCTGTTTCTCTATGTCTCACACACACACGCACACACACCTGTCACAGGTGCGCAGAGCTGTTCTGTTTCTCTATGTCTCACACACACACACACACACACACACAGACACACACACACACACCTGTCACAGGTGCGCACAGGTTCATTTCTGCTTAGAGATGCTGTGGTGGAATCACAGGACGGTGTAAAAAGTGGGGATTTCCTGTCTCTCTCCGGCAGGGCAGCGGGAAGAGCCCGCCCTCGGACGCAGAGTCTCGGGTCTTCTGGCTGGGCCTGGTGGTGTGCCCCGTCATCTGGGTCATCTTCGCCTTCAGCACCCTCTTCTCCTTCAAGATCAAGTGGCTGGTGAGTCAGAACGCTCGCCGCGGGCCCAATGCACTGTGTGCTGTGCCAGCAGTGTGGATAGGAGGTCGCGGGTCACAGGTCACAGGTCAAACCCAGCTTAGAAACACTGCGGTAAAGACAGTTTTCTGTTCCATATTCAGGTTCACTACTCAAATTCAGTCATGGATGACTTTGTTTTTTTTGGTAAGACCAAACATTTGGAAATTATAATCGCATTCTGAATGGCATGCTTTGTAAATTTATGACACGTGACATTTTTTATTCATTTCTGTTAACCTACGTTACAATTACAGTTATGCGCATTAAATTTCAAAGCCTCGCAATTTCATAATTCAGCAACCGAGTGATTTCAGACCGGTTGCATTTCGCTGCAGATGATTTGTGTTTTTTTCACGATTTTACTGCTTCTGCCCATCATCCTTACGCCGATGACTAAAAGAAACAATGGCGGAGGTTTTTCGCTCACTACGTATCAGCTCAACAACAGAGCTACGAAGGTGTCTGAAATGACTTGTCCTGGAAGGATAATATTTGTGGATTTTTTCACAACCTCTGATGTGACTGTATCATTATCAATTAAAGGTTAGTTGCACCGGTGCAGCTAAACCGGAGCTCTGAAATAGCCTATTAGCACTCAAACCAGCTGATGCTCGCCTCATGTAACTTTAGAATGGAATTATGGAGAGTTGTTTAAGTTTCATGCAGGTATTGTTGCCTGTATGCAGATACAGTAGCCATACAATAGGCTATGCTGAATTAATTCTAATCGAGTAGGATAGTTAAGTACACTGCAGGTTCCAGGGTTCTGTGGTGACAGAATGACCTCAATCGTCTAGAAGAAGAGGACCAAAAGTAAAAGCTTTCACAACCTTTGACTGATTACATTACATTACATTCATTTGGCAGACGCTTTTATCCAAAGCGACGTACAAGAAGTGCATTTTCATGATCGTACACAACTGCTGAACACGGGTTCAGTAAGGTACAATTACTTATTTTGTACAGCTATTTCTAGCCGAGAACAATGAACACTATCCTGGTCTAACATCTGCAAAGCCAAACTAGGCAGAAGATTAAGCTAGAGTATTAGGACAAATACAATTTACCAAGAAGTGCAGGGATGGGGCAACATGTAACAAGTGACAGGAAAAAAGGTTTTTTTTTTATTTTTTTATTTTTTATTATTTATTATATATATATACACACAGCATGGTGGTGGTTATTCTAGGTATAGTCTGAAGAGATGAGTCTTCAGGCCACGGCGGAAGATGGATAGTGAGGGGGAGGTTCGGAGAGGGACGGGGAGTTCGTTCCACCACTGGGGAGCTAGGGTGGAGAAGCTCTGTGATCCCTTTGGGCGGGTGGGAGGGGTTACAAGACGCCCTGCTGCTGCAGAGCGGAGTGGTCGAGCAGGCACATAGAATTGAGTCATGTCCTGCAAGTAGATGGGGGCTGTCCTGTTGGCGGCAGTGTAGGCAAGGGTCAGGGCTTTGAATCGGATCCTGGCAGCGACCGGTAGCCAGTGAAGTGATCGCAGCAGAGGAGTGACGTGGGAGAATTTGGGGAGGTTGTAGATGAGCCGGGCAGCGGCATTCTGAATCATCTGTAGTGGCTGTATGGCACAAGCTGGCAGGTTTGCAAGGAGAGAGTTGCAGTAATCAAGGCGAGAGGTCACCGTAGCCTGGACGAGCAGCTGGGTGGAGTGCGTCGTCAGGTATGGTCGAATCCTCCTGATGTTGTATAGGAGGAATCTGCAGGACCTTGATGTTGCCTTGATGTGCTCCTTGAGGTCCAGTTGGTCATCCAGGACTGATTTGTGAAACCTATAATTATTTTTACTTATTTTTAAAAATAAAGACTGTATTCATTGCCCCATTATGGGCCTGGAAGGAGATATTCAGAAGCCCTGCTACTCAAACTGTAGAATAACTTCAATCCAAGTGTACCTAGACTAGGATCCCATGTGTTAATATTCATTTACAAATTGTGTAACTCTTAACTGCGAAGAGATATAAACTGCTGTTCATTGTTCAATATAAAATACATTACATTTATTTGGCAGACGCTTTTATCCAAAGCGACGTACAAAAAATGCATTTCATGGTCATAGACAACTAAAATCGCTGGTACTCCTTAAATTTTGGTGGGTGCTTGTCACGCCCCTCCGCCTCAGATGGGGGCGCCGGCCGTTTGGAGGCCTGTGTTTGTCTTTTGTTTCAGGTAATTGACAGCACCTGTGGCGGTGCCCATTTTAAGAAGCCTGGAGTCAGCTTCTCAGGAGCTTTATTTTCCCCTCACCTTGGGACCACGGCCGTGTCTTGATGTCACCTTTTATATTTTACAGTTATTTTGTTATTTCGTATGGTGTTAGAAAAATAAAGCCCCTCCTGAGAAGCCGACTCCAGGCTTCTTTTAATGGGCACCACTACAGGTGCTCTCAATTACCTGAAACAAGAGTACACAGGCCTCCAAACGGCCGGCGCCCCCACCTGAGGAGGAGGGGCGTGACAGTGCTCCTAACTGCGTGAGTTTGGGAGCACCATCCCTACCAAGTAAAAAAAGTTAATTTGTTCACTGCCCAACACTAAGGGGAGCAGTCAGTGTGATTTTGAGCACTATCCTCCACACCACTAGGGAAAGCAGTCAGTGTGATTTTGAGCACTATCCTCCACACCACTAGGGGGAGCAGTAAGTGTAATTTTAAGCATTATCCTCCACACTACTAGGGGGAGCAGTAAGTGTTATTTGAAGCACTATTCTCCACACCACTAGAGGGAGCAGTAAGTGTGCATGTTGCTTGTTCCTTGCAGGCGGTGGTGATCATGGGGGTGGTGCTGCAGGGGGCTAATCTCTATGGTTACGTACGCTGCAAAGTGGGGGCCAGAACCAGCCTGCGGAACGTTGCCACCAGCTACCTCGGCCGACAGTTCTTTAAACAGGTGCGTGCGTGTGTGTGAGAGAGTGTGTGTGCGTGCGTGTGTATGTGAGAGAGTGTGTGTGCGTGCGTGTGTATGTGAGAGAGTGTGTGTGCGTGCGTGTGTATGTGAGAGAGTGCGTGTGCGTGCGTGTGTATGTGAGAGAGTGCGTGTGCGTGTGTGTGTGCGTGCGTGCGTGCGTGTGTATGTGAGAGAGCGTGCGTGCGTGCGTGCGTATGTGAGAGAGTGCGTGTGCGTGTGTGCGTGTGTATGTGAGAGAGTGCGTGTGTGCGTATGTGAGAGTGTGTGTGCGTGCGTATGTGAGTGTGTGTGTGCGTGCGTACGTATGTTAGAGAGTGTGTGTGCGTGCGTGCGTGTGCGTGTGTGTGTGCGTGCGTGCGTGTGTATGTATGCAAGAGTGTGTGCGTGCGTGCGTGTGTATGTGAGAGAGTGTGTGTGTGTGTGTGTGTGCGTGCGTATGTGAGTGTGTGTGCGTGCGTGCGTGCGTGTGTATGTGAGAGTGTGCGTGCGTGTGTATGTGAGAGGGTGTGTGTGTGTGCGTGCGTATGTGAGTGTGTGTGTGCGTGCGTGCGTGCGTGCGTGTGTATGTGAGAGAGTGTGTGTGCGTGCGTGCGTGTGTATGTGAGGGTGCGTGTGCGTGCGTGCGTGTGTGTGTATGCGAGAGGCTGCGTGTGCGTGCGTCCGTGCGTGCGTGCGTATGTGAGAGTGTGTGTGCGTGTGCGTGCATGCGTGTGTATGTGAGAGAGTGTGTGCGTGCGTGCGTATGTGAGAGTGTGTGTGCGTGCGTATGTGAGAGTGTATGTGTGTGTGTGTGCGCGTGCGTATGTGAGAGTGTGTGTGCTTGTGTGCGTGCGTATGTGAGTTTGTGTGCGCGTGCGTGTGTATGTGAGAGAGTGTGTGTGCGTGCGTATTTGAGAGAGTGTGTGCGTGCGTGCGTGCGTATGTGAGAGGGTGCGTGTGCGTGTGTGCGTATGTGAGAGAGTGTGCGTGCGTGCGTGTGTATGAGAGAGTGCGTGTGTGCGTGCGTGCGTATGAGAGTGTGTGCGTGTGCGTGCATGCGTGTGTATGTGAGAGTGTGTGTGCGTGTGTGTGTGCGTGCGTGCGTATGTGAGAGTGTGTGTGCGTGCGTGCGTGAGTATGTGAGAGTGTGTGCGTGCGTGCGTGTGTATGTGAGAGTGTGTGTGCGAGTGTGTGTGCGTGCGTGCGTATGTGAGAGTGTGTGTGCGTGCGTGCGTGAGTATGTGAGAGTGTGTGCGTGCGTGCGTGTGTATGTGAGAGAGTGCGTGTGCTCATGTACATGTGTGTCCTTTGGCTCAGTAGTGCTTAGCTGTCACATCGCAGGTGTTCTGTAGACAGGTGAAGGCAGATTGTGTTAGTCCATTACTGTGACGTAGATAAAGATCAGACCGCATTTAATGAGTAACTAATGCAGAAATCCAGGTAATTCCAAAGGCTTCGCAGACTTTGTTGTTGAAGGCAGGTGGCTGTGCTGTGTGCGCTGCTGGTGCAGAAGGCTTGTGTGGTGAATGTGCCGCTGAACTTGTTTTCTTCTCTTCTCCGACAGGCCATGGCTAAACCAGAAGAGTCCTAAGAAGACCTTTCAGGAGCTGCATTAATGTCTGCATTAATTCTAATGCTAAAAATTATACTCCCTTTCTTACAAAACTCATTTTGTAAAAGGAGAAACTCCTTTTTTCTGTAACCTTAATTACATGTATGAAAGATGACTGGACATGCGGTTATGGTTGGTTTGCCAGGATACAGTTTTGTTTTTGATTGTGTGATGTTATTTTAATGGGATTGGGAAGCCTGGGAGCTTCCGCAGTGATGAGGCCTGTGGAGGCGAGCAGCATCTAAGACGCAAGTACTTATGATTTAAAGAATGCTGAATTCTGGCCGGCCTAACTATTAGGGCCAGGACTCATGCAAACTCCACAGGTTTGCTATAATTCTGTATTTACACGTACACTCCTGGGTTTCCTGATTTTAGTTTTGATTTGAATTCATCTTATGTTAGCATATTTATGTTCTCCTATTTGAGTATATGGCAGAAATAGTTTTCAGATCACCACATAATTGATGTATTTGTACATTTCTGGTGGTGCATTGCAATAAAAAGAGCTTTGTACAGATTTATTTATGTAAACGTTCTGGCCACTGTGCGATTTATTGTGGGAGACTTGTGGTTCGATCGTGCTTCTCAGCCTTTGAGAGGGAGAGTAATGGTAGTTAGTGCGACTTCGTAAAATAGTCTCAAACTTTTTTATTACATATAATTTCCAGTCGCGTCATTTAGCAGGACACCGACCGACTTTCGCTGTGTTTGATTCGTTGTCTTGAGGCGTTCATATAGCGACATCTAGCGGAAAGTGAATGAGGCGACGAAAACTTTGTGTTCATGGCATTTAAATAAGCTTACATTATGAATTTAAAGGTGGTAAATCTGTGACGCGCTCGGCTGACAGTGCTTTCAGCGCATTGTAACTGCATTCTGTAGTCGGTAATTGCGTGCTTTATGACGCTGTTCCGTGTCCACGGCTAAACTTGAATTCCTGTTGGCCACAACACACATGGCGGGTGGAAACAGTCACGGGGTTGTAACGGGAAACGAGGCAAGGCTGGGGGTCTAGCGGGCTGTCATGAGTGATTTAGGACCGGCGTTCAGCACCGAGATTAAAGTAAAAGAAGTTTTCGACGTGTAGCTGGAGCGACCCCGAATTAAAGCGAAGAATGATTCCGACAGAGGACGCGTCCGCGCGGAGAAGGGAGATTGAGGCGAAACTAGAGCAGGTCAGTGGCGGGCTGAACGGCGGCTGGGGGGTCGTGTCGTGTGTTATTCCCTGGATCTGGAACAGGGCAGCTGCGGAGAATACGTCTCACAACATTTCATGCTGACTAAAGCAATTGCACTTGAAACTTGTTCACAAACACTTTGAGCCAAATTATTTCAGTAATTTTAGCTGCGTGAAAATATGGAAAGGCCGATATTCAAGGAAAGATTATTAAGATGTTTTAAAATGCCAGTTCTTGAAAATGTTTTGTGAGTGTACTTTAAAAACATTCTGGGCAGTTGTCTTGTAGCCGACTGTCTTCTCTTTGGAAAAAAAAGTTTCCAACAACAGACCTACTATTCCGTTCCCTTTACATCACACTCTTGGGAAGTAAAACAAAATTGTTACTGTATTCATATTTTTTTTTATTACAGTTTTCGTTTCACTCTTGTAGGAACAAGACATGCTGACGTTTATTCGTGAAAACTTAGAGAAAAGCGATCAGCTGACCAGAGGAATGGTAAGCAACCGATGAACGAGAGAGGGCTCAGTCTTTATGCGATGTTATTTTTGGTAGGTTAGTCACACTTACCAGGAAGGTTTCGAGGTCTTGTATACCACGCCTCCTTGGAGTAGCTGGGTCTTATGTTAATGTTCTTCTATGCGCGTTTTATAAAGTAGGCCTAAGTGATAATGGCCAAAAAACATGCATTGATTGTAATTTCCGACATTTTGCGGAATTGATAATAATGAAAAATGTAATCGCTCAGACAGCGTCTCCAGCGTGTGGAATATGTCCACTAGAGGGCGCTGTTGTATTAACTTGCGTATCGTCGGCCCATGTCCCTCGAGGTCACCATCCTGTCCTCCTTCGAGAGTCGCCTCGTGCAGCTGGAGAACGCCATCATCCCCGTGCACACGCAGACTGAGAACCTGCAGCGGCTGCAGGACAACGTGGACCGCACACTGTCCAGCCTGGATCACGTGATAAGCTACTACCACGTGGCCAAGGACACAGACAGGGTCGTCAGGGAGGGGTCAGTGGCTGGAGCAGTGGGGGTGGGGGTCATTGCTTCTGTAGTTATGGACCTATGGTGTCTGTGTGAATCGCAGTGCCAGCTGCACTCTCTAACAGATGTGCTAATAACAACATGCAATATGTTTTTTTTAGTACATCTCCATGTTTAAGGACAACACATTTTGTGTTACTTTCAATACAGCCTGAATTAAGAAGTCACCCTTTGTAACACACAAATTGCGTATTTGTAACACAAAAATAACTTTTGTGTTACAAAATGTGATGAAAGTAACACTAAAGTAGCAGCACAAAAATTGTGTATAGAATTTATGTGAAGCAGGGATAAGGACACTGACCTTAACTACTGACCCTAACTACTGACCTCTGATTACTGACCCTAACTACTGACCTCTGACCTGGGTCTACACTAAAGTGCAGCTCCTGGGTGGAAAAGGGCAGCTGTGGTTGTAAAAATTTTCAAACCATCACAGTATGTTGATATTTGCAGCAGCAAAATATAAGTTGCAACAGTCATTTAGCGGCAGTGTAGTGTAATGGGTAAGGAGCTGGTCTTGTAACCTAAAGGTCTAAGGTTCAATTCCCAGGTAGTACACTGCCATTGCACCCTTGAGCTAGGTACTTAACCTGCATTGGTTCAGTATATATCCAGCTGTATAAATTGATGCAATGTAAATTGAGTAAATTTACTCAACTATTGCTTGTTTTATGTGCATAGTCTGCTTTTGTTGTGTTAATTAGATTAACCTACAGGGTCCAAGTTAAACTATGCGGTCGTTCCCTGCACTTGGAACTGTACTTCCCTCTAGGGTTTTCAACACACTTGTTCCTGGTTTTGGTTATACACTTTGTTGTACGCTCTGGATAAGAGTGTCTGCTAAATGCCTGGAATGTAATTTAATCGTTTTGACTAATTATCCATCATGATGGGCCTATGTGTGTGTGTGTGTGCGTACGTGTGCGTCCTTGTGTGTGTGTGTGTGTATGACTATGTGTGCGTATGTATGTGTGCGTGCGTACGTGTGCATGCATGTGCATTTGCCTGTGTGTGTGTGTGTGTGTTCGCGTACGTGTGTGAGTGTGTGTGCGCGCGTACGTGTGTGTGTGTGCGTGTGCACGCGCGTGTGTGTGTGTGTGCACGTACGTGTGTGTGAGTGTTTGTGTGTGTGTGCATACGTGTGTGTGTGTGTGTGTGTGTGCACGCGCGCGCGTATGTGTGTGTGTGTGCACATATGTATGTGTGTGTGTGTGTCAGACCTTCAGGTAGGCTGGATGAATATCTTGTCTGCATGGCTAAGATCCAGAAAGCTGTGGAGTTCTTCCAGGACAATAATCCAGACAGCCCAGAACTCAACACAGTGGTGAGTTTCTTTCTCTCTTTCTCACCTCCTGTTCTTTCTGTTCATCCTCCTTTCTCCCACAGATGTGTAAATGAATATGGTTAAAAA
This sequence comes from Anguilla anguilla, assembly GCF_013347855.1. Lineage (NCBI taxonomy): Eukaryota > Metazoa > Chordata > Actinopteri > Anguilliformes > Anguillidae > Anguilla > Anguilla anguilla. The sequence goes on along the minus strand of NC_049202.1, from coordinate 75,483,611 downwards.
GAACCATCGTACTTACATCTCCTTTAGATGACCAATTTAGACCAGTGCATAATCGCCAACAGAAGCTCTAACCTTCAGTCCACCTTAGGAGGATAGACCTTAGATTTTTTAAACTGGTTTGATCTGAGGTTATGCCCGCTCTCCTTGACTCTGAAATGGCCTTTACTGTTCGGATAAATGGCAGAAAGCATGTGTCACCCTGCCCCGCCCCGCCCCGCCCCGCCCCGCCCCGCCCCGCCCCGCTGTGGGGTCGCTGTCTTGCAGAAAGTGCTCTTTGAGAAGGGGAAGGAGCTTCTGGAGGCGGAGTTTCGGGGGCTGCTCACACGCTACAGCAAGCCCGTGCCCCCGCTCCTGGTCCTGGACGTGGTGGGCGGGGAGGAGGAGCTGGAAGCGCAGGAGGAGGTGACTCTGGAGCACCTCCCTGAGGCTGTGCTGCAAGACATCGTCTGCATCTCCTCCTGGCTCGCCGAGCACGCCCGTAATCAGGGTAACCTTCCCAGATGAGTGTGTTCTGACCAGGGGACTGTGCTGTATGCAGGGGACTGTGCTGTGTTCAGGTGACTGTGTTGTGACTGTGCTGTGCTCAGGTGACTGTGCTGTATGCAGGTCACTGTGCTATGACCAGGTGAGTGTGCTGTGCTCAGGTGACTGTGCTCTGACTGTGCTGTGCTGAGGTGACTGCGCTCTGACTGTGCTGTGCTCAGTGACCGTGCTGTATGCAGGTGACTGTGCTGTGCTCAGGTGACTGTGTTGTGCTGAGGTGACTGTGCTCTGAATGTGTTGTGCTGAGGCGACTGTGTTCTGAATGTGTTGTGCTGAGGTGACTGTGTTCTTCTCCCTGCAGACTACATGAACGTGTACTTCCAGGTGCGCTCCAGCCAGCTGGACAGCTCCCTCAAGGGGCTGCGGGAACACTTCCGCAGAAACAGCTTCTGCTCCCCCTCCCCCGCCATGCAGGCCCGACGGAAGGACACGCCCACCAAGAGGCCCCTCCGGCGCCCAGGTTAGGCCACGCCCACACCCCCTCTGGCAGCTGCAAGTGTTAAACAGTGCCCAATCAAACAGCCAGCAGTCTCAGTGCCCAATCAAACAGCCAGCAGTCTCAGTGCCCAATCAAACAGCCAGCAGTCTCAGAGCCCAATCAAACATCCAGCAGTCTCAGCACCCAATCAAACAGCCAGCAGTCTCAGCTCCCAATCAAACAGCCAGCAGTCTCAGCTCCCAATCAAACAGCCAGCAGTCTCAGTGCCCAATCAAACAGCCAGCAGTCTCAGTGCCCAATTAAACAGCCAGCAGTCTCAGAGCCCAATCAAACAGCCAGCAGTCTCAGTGCCCAATCAAACAGCCAGCAGTCTCAGTGCCCAATCAAACAGCCAGCAGTCTCAGAGCCCAATCAAACAGCCAGCAGTCTCAGCGCCCAATCAAACAGCCAGCAGTCTCAGCGCCCAATCAAACAGCCAGCAGTCTCAGTGCCCAATCAAACAGCCAGCAGTCTCAGCTCCCAATCAAACAGCCAGCAGTCTCAGTGCCCATCAAACAGCCAGCAGTCTCAGTGCCCATCAAACAGCCAGCAGTCTCAGAGCCCAATCAAACATCCAGCAGTCTCAGCACCCAATCAAACAGCCAGCAGTCTCAGCTCCCAATCAAACAGCCAGCAGTCTCAGCTCCCAATCAAACAGCCAGCAGTCTCAGTGCCCAATCAAACAGCCAGCAGTCTCAGTGCCCAATTAAACAGCCAGCAGTCTCAGAGCCCAATCAAACAGCCAGCAGTCTCAGTGCCCAATCAAACAGCCAGCAGTCTCAGTGCCCAATCAAACAGCCAGCAGTCTCAGAGCCCAATCAAACAGCCAGCAGTCTCAGCGCCCAATCAAACAGCCAGCAGTCTCAGCGCCCAATCAAACAGCCAGCAGTCTCAGTGCCCAATCAAACAGCCAGCAGTCTCAGCTCCCAATCAAACAGCCAGCAGTCTCAGTGCCCATCAAACAGCCAGCAGTCTCAGTGCCCATCAAACAGCCAGCAGTCTCAGTGCCCAATCAAACAGCCAGCAGTCTCAGTGCCCAATCAAACAGCCAGCAGTCTCAGTGCCCAATCAAACAGCCAGCAGTCTCAGCGCCCAATCAAACAGCCAGCAGTCTCAGCGCCCAATCAAACAGCCAGCAGTCTCAGCACCCAATCAAACAGCCAGCAGTCTCAGCGCCCAATCAGAGCTCAGTGTGTGCTGTCAGAAACCTGGCATGACCTCTGAGCTCCATCCTGGCTTCTCATTGGCACAGTTTCTGGGGGTGTGTCCCGTCCCTCTCATTCCTGCAGTCATCGCCATTGTTTCTGCTGACTTCCGTTTGCTCAAATTTTGAGCTCATTTTCAGCCCTACTCCTGTGTGTGTGTGTGTGCACGTGTGCACACGCATGTGTGCGTATATGTGTGTGTACTTCACCTCTAATTAATGTTGTTTCCTTTTCCCCTCTTTTGTGTCTGTGTGTGTGTGTGTGACTGTGTGAATGTGTGTGTGCATGTGTGTGTGACTGTGTAAATGTGTGTGTGTGTGTGTGTGTGTGTGTGACTGTGTGAATGTGTGTGTGTGTGCGTGCTTGTGTGTGACTGTGTGAATGTGTGACTGTATGAATGTGTGTGTGTGCGTGTGTGTGTGACTGTGTGTGTGTATGTGTGTGTGTGTGTGCGTGCGTGCGTGCGTGCGTGCGTGCGTGTGTGACTGTGTGTGTATGTATGTGTGTGTGACTGTGCGTATGTGTGTGTGCGTGTGTGTGCGTGCGTGTGTATATATACTTTGATGAAAGCAGCCTACTTCCCAGGTAATCGTGTCCATCAGCATGTCCTGCTCAGGTGATGCTCTGCATGCTGGCTAACATGCTAACGGACTGTGTAAGCTAATGCATGTCTTTATGTTTGAGCTGTCAAACTGCACCACACTGCTCCAGGTCTATGTACTACTGCAGGCATCGCACTGTTCAGCTGTGTCTGATTTTACGCACTGCTGAGCATGACTAGTGTTTCCCAGACTTTTCACGCACTTATGATGTGGCTTTGTGCTGCTCTGCTACTCAAGTCCCTTAGCTCCTCCCCCTCTCCAAGAGGGGCGTGGCCTAATGGAGAGGTGTGTTTTTGGTCTTTTACTCACTTCCAACCTCTGCTCTTGTTTCTCTTCAATCTAATGGCCCTTCGTTTCCTCCTTCGTTCTCTCCTGCTCTTTCTCTCTCTCTCTCTCTCTCTCTGGCCCCACCCCCCTCCTGTTGGTCTCCGGGACGATCAGGGGCGATCCGAAAGGTTCTGAAGCAGTACTCTCAGCACGGGATGGAGGGCAGAAAGGGAGCTGCTGCCCTCCCTCTTTTGGAAGGTAACGCCCCCCTCATTTTCTCTAATGCGCCCCTCATTTCCTGTAATGTGCCCCTCATTTTAATTCCCGCAATAACCTGCGCCCGCATTCTGTCCTCTCTCTCAGTTCAGTTTGGCTCAATTCCAGAATGCTTCATTGACATGTTACAGTGTATTAGAGTGTATTACAGCATTGAAAAAACATTAAACACAATAAACAGCAAAACAGTAATAAACACAGGCAGAGGGGGAGGGACACTGGTGTGAATGGTGTCCATCCGTAACACACATGTATGCAGATGCACTGTTAAATATCATTTTCTCCTCCCCTCTCTGGTATGTTCCACTGTCCCTCAGGCTGTGGCTGGCTGATACATACTGTATTCCTCTGCTAGTTTTGTGCAGCTCACTTTTTCCCCCAGAAGGCTTTGCAGCATTTCCTGGAGCAGGAAATCTCACTCGCCCTTTCCCCCTCCTGTCCTCCACTCGGCTGCAGTGTTGTTCACTGCCGTCTCACTGACAGGAAGTCATTCTCACGGAGTGGCGGCGGGGGGTGGGGGGGTGGGGGGGTGGGGGGGGGCAGGAGGGCGCAGGGTGCACAGTGAGCTTTTCTCAGCTCTTTCTTGCTGTTGTTCAGGCTGATGTCTCCACACTGTGCAGCTACACACAGCATACAGAGTTTACGATCCTGTGTACCTGTAACAGGTAGTAACTAGTATTTCCATGGGAACCACAGGAACAGTACACCCACACAATCCTCTAAGTCTGTCAGTGTGTGTCTGTGATTGGCTGTGCTGGGTGGTCGGTGGCCGATGTTTGTCTGTGATTGGCTGTGTTGGGTGGCCGGTGTGTGTCTGTGATTAGCTGGGCTGGGTGGCTGGTGTGTGTCTGTGATTGGCTGTGCTGGGTGGTCGGTGGCTGGTATGTGTCTGTGATTGGCTGTGCTGGGTGGCCGGTATGTGTCTGTGATTGGCTGTGCTGGGTGGTCGGTGGCCGGTATGTGTCTGTGATTGACAGACAACCATGCGCAGCCACTTAATTACATTCAAACTGGTTAATAAGAGCAGATGATAAAACACTCTTTTAGTGATGGTGGTGGTGGTGGGATGGTGGGGTTGGATTCAGAGGCCCCTGTCTGACACCCCCCCCCCCCCGCCCCCCAGGGAAGGATGACATGCAGGATGTGGAGATCGACTCATACATCTACTGCGTCAGTGCGTTCGTGAAGTTAGCCCAGAGCGAATCCTCCCTCCTGAGCCACATCATCCCAGAGCACCACCAGAAGAAGACCTTCGACTCCCTCATACAGGTCAGAGGGCAGAGGTTACCCAGGGGTCATCTGGGGGGGGGGGGGGGTTACCACAGCTTGCCCATCAATTTACCCATCATTGCTTAAGTCGGAACCTTCAAAATATTAAATGTCCGAGTTTTCATTCTATTTAGTCTTGTCATTTTGCGATTATATGGAAATGACGATGAGAGTCGAATGAATCCATTCAACAGCAAATTGTTTACGAGGTGTGCATGTTTTCTGCTATGAATGTTGTTACCAGCTACGAATGTGAATGCAGTCTGTCGCCTCGGATGTCAAAACATGAAAGTGAATGTTCGCATAAACATAATGAATGTGTTTGAGAGGATATAAAACAGTTACAATCTGTATATTGGCCTGTTATATCCTGTTTGTTGCATAACAGCAGTCCAAGTCGAACTACCAACAAGAATTTTGCTTGACAATGGTAAAATAATATTCCCATAATAAACGGCCGCAGATAAAAATCAATAAATACTAAAGTAACCATATATAGTCATTGTTGGTAACCCGTTGTATATAAGTGGAATAAACCCCTCCGGGCTGTCCTGTTATTGGAAAATAATGTACTTCGGTGGTAGTATGGAGTTACAGAAGAAATCATACGACAGTACGAGCTGATTGGTACCTTGCATGGCAGCCTTTCACTGTTTGTGTGTGTGTGTGTGTGTGTGTGTGTGTGTGTGTGTGAGTGTGTGTGTGAATGGGTGAATGAGAGGCATCAATTGCAAAGCGCTTTGGATAAAAGCGCTATATAAATGCAGTCCATTTACCATTTACTGTTTAATAATAATAGTATTACTGGCTGACAGGAGGCCCTTGACAGCCTGATGCTGGAGGGAGAGGGCATTGTGGCAGCTGCCAGGCGGGCCATCGGGCGCCATGACTACTCCGCTGTGCTCACCATCTTCCCCATCCTGCGGCACCTGAAGCAGAGCAAACCAGACTTCGACAGCACACTGCAGGTAACACACTGGAGTTCTACTGCACACTGCAGGTAACACACTGGAGTTCTACTACACACTGCAGGTAACACACTGGAGTTCTACTGCACACTGCAGGTAACACACTGGAGTTCTACTGCACACTGCAGGTAACACACTGGAGTTCTACTGCACACTGCAGGTAACACACTGGAGTTCTACTGCACACTGCAGGTAACACTGGACTTCTACTGCACACTGCAGGTAACACACTGGAGTTCTACTACACACTGCAGGTAACACACTGGAGTTCTATTGCACACTGCAGGTAACACACTGGAATTCTATTGCACACTGCAGGTAACAGCACTGGAGTTCTATTGCACACTGCAGGTAACACACTGGAGTTCTATTGCACACTGCAGGTAACACACTGGAGTTCTACTGCACACTGCAGGTAACACACTGGAGTTCTACTGCACACTGCAGGTAACACACTGGAGTTCTACTGCACACTGCAGGTATAACAGCCCTTGAGTTCTACTGCACACTGATCAGTGTGGGATCTGGGGTCACTGTATGAGTAATGCTGTCTCTTATGGCTGATCTGGGGTCAGTGTGTGAGTAATGCAGTCTCTTATAGCTGATCTGGGATTAGTGTGTGAGTAATGCAGTTTCTTATAGCTGATCTGTGATCAGTGTGTGAGTAATGCAGTCTCTTACAGCTGATCTGGGATCAGTGTGTGAGTAATGCAGTCTCTTACGGATGATCTAGGATCAGTGTGTGAGTAATGCAGTCTCTTATATCTGATCTGTGATCAGTCTGTGAGTAATGCAGTCTCTTATATCTGATCTGTGATCAGTGTGTGAGTAATGCAGTCTCTTACAGCTGATCTGTGATCAGTGTGTGAGTAATGCAGTCTCTTACGGCTGATCTGGGATCAGTGTGTGAGTAATGCTGTCTCTTACGGCTGATCTGGGTTCACTGTGTGAGTAATGCAGTCTCTTATAGCTGATCTGGGATTCGTGTGTGAGTAATGCAGTTTCTTATAGCTGATCTGTGATCAGTGTGTGAGTAATGCAGTCTCTTACAGCTGATCTGGGATCAGTGTGTGAGTAATGCAGTCTCTTACGGATGATCTGTGATCAGTGTGTGAGTAATGCAGTCTCTTACGGCTGATCTGGGATCAGTGTGTGAGTAATGCAGTCTCTTATATCTGATCTGTGATCAGTGTGTGAGTAATGCAGTCTCCTACGGCTAATCTGGGATTAGTGTGTGAGTAATGCAGTCTCTTATAGCTGATCTGGGATCAGTGTGTGAGTAATGCAGTTTCTTATGGCTGATCTGGGGTCAGTGTGTGAGTAATGCAGTCTCTTACAGCTGATCTGGGCTGATCTGGGATCAGTGTATGAGTAATGCGGTCACTGTTCCCAGGGCACTGCTGCAAGTACCAAGAACAAGCTGCCCACCCTCATCGTATCCATGGAGACCATCGGGGCCAAAGCACTGGAGGAGTTTGCCGACAGTATCAAGGTACAGCAAGCCATTGTGTGTGCGTGTGTGTGTGTTTGTGTGCGTGAGTTAGTGTGTGTGTGTGGGTGTGTGTGGACAACAGTGCTATCTGTACAGAATCACAAGAGCAATATGTAAACCATGGTATCTCAAATTTGACTCTTTGTTTTAGCTGACTTGTAGCCTTGCTGTTTTGTATTGTGATGGGTGCATGTTAGAAAGTGCGGGACTGTGACAGATGCAGCTCTCGAGCGCCCTCTAGCCAGTTCTCTCTCACTCACCCACCCTCTCCCCTCACAGAATGACCCAGACAAGGAGTACAACATGCCCAAAGATGGCACTGTGCACGAACTGACCAGCAACGTAAGTGTGTGTGTGTATGTATGTGTGTGTGTGTGTGTGTGTGTGTGTGTGTGTTTGAGTGTGTTTCTCACAGTGTGGTTTCCCTCCTCTAGGCCATTCTGTTCCTTCAGCAGTTGCTGGATTTCCAGGAAACAGCTGGCGCCATGTTGGCTTCCCAAGGTAGAGCTGCATTTCCCATTTAAACACAACTTTAACCTGCAGCCAGAGGACCAGAAAAAACCCCTACAGTTCCCATTATTACTGTGTTTGGTACAAACACACACTTGCACATCTTGAGTGAGACTGATGTGCAATTGCAGGTTTTAACGATTAAATTTCTCAGTTTCAGAGAGCAGCTCGTCTGCAAGTTCCTGCAGTTCTGAGTTTGGCCGGAGAGTCCTCAGTGCATACATATGTAAGAACCTCATATTCCTGCAGGAGTTTTTTCACATGCATACACACACACACACACACATCCGCTTACATGCATTGAGTTTGGTTTGGTCGGTGTAGTTCAAACAGGTGAATTGAGTTTGGTTTAGTTGGTGTAGTTCACACAGGTGAGTTGTGTTCGGTTTAGTGGGTGTAATTCACACAGGTGAGTTGTGTATGATGGGTGTAATTCACACAGGTGATTTGTGTTTGGTGGGTGTAGTTCACACAGGTGATTTGTGTTTGGTGGGTGTAGTTCACACAGCTGAGTTGCGTTTGGTGGGCGTAGTTCACACAGGTGAGTTGCGTTTGGTGGGTGTGGTTCACACTGCTGAGTTGTGTTTGGTGGGTGTAGTTCACACTGCTGAGTTGTGTTTGGTGGGTGTGGTTCACACAGATGAGTTGTGTTTGGTGGGTGTAGTTCACACCGCTGAGTTGTGTTTGGTGGGTGTAGTTCACACTGCTGAGTTGTGTATGATGGGTGTAATTCACACAGGTGATTTTTGTTTGGTGGGTGTAGTTCACGCAGGTGAGTTGTGTTTGGTGGGTGTAGTTCACGCAGGTGAGTTGTGTTTGGTGGGTGTAGTTCACACAGGTGAGTTGTGTTTGGTGGGTGTAGTTCACACAGATGAGTTGTGTTTGGTGGGTGTAGTTCACACAGCTGAGTTGTGTTTGGTGGGTGTAGTTCACACAGGTGAGTTGTGTTTGGTGGGTGTGGTTCACACTGCTGAGTTGTGTATGATGGGTGTAATTCACACAGGTGATTTATGTTTGGTGGGTGTAGTTCACGCAGGTGAGTTGTGTTTGGTGGGTGTAGTTCACACAGGTGAGTTGTGTTTGGTGGGTGAAGTTCACACAGCTGAGTTGTGTTTGGTGGGTGTAGTTCACACAGCTGAGTTGTGTTTGGTGGGTGTAGTTCACACAGGTGAGTTGTGTTTGGTGGGTGTAGTTCACACAGCTGATTTGTGTTTGGTGGGTGTAGTTCACACAGGTGATTTGTGTTTGGTGGGTGTAGTTCACACAGCTGAGTTGTGTTTGGTGGGTGTAGTTCACACAGCTGAGTTGTGTTTGGTGGGTGTAGTTCACACAGGTGATTTGTGTTTGGTGGGTGTAGTTCACACAGGTGAGTTGTGTTTGGTGGGTGTAGTTCACACAGATGAGTTGTGTTTTGTGGGTGTAGTTCACACAGATGAGTTGTGTTTTGTGGGTGTAGTTCACACAGCTGAGTTGTGTTTGGTGGGTGTAGTTCACACTGCTGAGTTGTGTATGATGGGTGTAATTCACACAGGTGATTTATGTTTGGTGGGTGTAGTTCACACAGGTGAGTTGCGTTTGGTGGGTGTAGTTCACGCAGGTGAGTTGCGTTTGGTGGGTGTAGTTCACGCAGGTGAGTTGCGTTTGGTGGGTGTAGTTCACGCAGGTGAGTTGTATTTGGTGGGTGTAGTTCACGCAGGTGAGTTGTATTTGGTGGGTGTAATTCACGCAGGTGATTTTTGTTTGGTGGGTGTAGTTCACGCAGGTGAGTTGTGTTTGGTGGGTGTAGTTCACGCAGGTGAGTTGTGTTTGGTGGGTGTAGTTCACGCAGGTGAGTTGTGTTTGGTGGGTGTAGTTCACGCAGGTGAGTTGTGTTTGGTGGGTGTAGTTCACACAGCTGAGTTGTGTTTGGTGGGTGTAGTTCACACAGGTGAGTTGTGTTTGGTGGGTGTGGTTCACACTGCTCAGTTGTGTATGGTGGGTGTAATTCACACAGGTGATTTATGTTTGGTGGGTGTAGTTCACGCAGGTGAGTTGTGTTTGGTGGGTGTAGTTCACACAGGTGAGTTGTGTTTGGTGGATGTAGTTCACACAGCTGAGTTGTGTTTGGTGGGTGTAGTTCACACAGGTGATTTGTGTTTGGTGGGTGTAGTTCACACAGCTGAGTTGTGTTTGGTGGGTGTAGTTCACACAGGTGAGTTGTGTTTGGTGGGTGTAGTTCACACAGCTGAGTTGTGTTTGGTGGGTGTAGTTCACACAGGTGATTTGTGTTTGGTGGGTGTAGTTCACACAGCTGAGTTGTGTTTGGTGGGTGTAGTTCACACAGGTGATTTGTGTTTGGTGGGTGTAGTTCACACAGGTGAGTTGTGTTTGGTGGGTGTAGTTCACACAGATGAGTTGTGTTTGGTGGGTGTAGTTCACACAGCTGAGTTGTGTTTGGTGGGTGTAGTTCACACAGGTGAGTTGTGTTTGGTGGGTGTGGTTCACACTGCTGAGTTGTGTATGATGGGTGTAATTCACACAGGTGATTTATGTTTGGTGGGTGTAGTTCACGCAGGTGAGTTGTGTTTGGTGGGTGTAGTTCACACAGGTGAGTTGTGTTTGGTGGGTGTAGTTCACACAGCTGAGTTGTGTTTGGTGGGTGTAGTTCACACAGGTGATTTGTGTTTGGTGGGTGTAGTTCACACAGGTGATTTGTGTTTGGTGGGTGTAGTTCACACAGCTGAGTTGTGTTTGGTGGGTGTAGTTCACACAGGTGAGTTGTGTTTGGTGGGTGTAGTTCACACAGCTGATTTGTGTTTGGTGGGTGTAGTTCACACAGGTGATTTGTGTTTGGTGGGTGTAGTTCACACAGCTGAGTTGTGTTTGGTGGGTGTAGTTCACACAGCTGAGTTGTGTTTGGTGGGTGTAGTTCACACAGGTGATTTGTGTTTGGTGGGTGTAGTTCACACAGGTGAGTTGTGTTTGGTGAGTGTAGTTCACACAGATGAGTTGTGTTTTGTGGGTGTAGTTCACACAGATGAGTTGTGTTTTGTGGGTGTAGTTCACACAGCTGAGTTGTGTTTGGTGGGTGTAGTTCACACTGCTGAGTTGTGTATGATGGGTGTAATTCACACAGGTGATTTATGTTTGGTGGGTGTAGTTCACACAGGTGAGTTGCGTTTGGTGGGTGTAGTTCACGCAGGTGAGTTGAGTTTGGTGGGTGTAGTTCACGCAGGTGAGTTGCGTTTGGTGGGTGTAGTTCACGCAGGTGAGTTGTATTTGGTGGGTGTAGTTCACGCAGGTGAGTTGTATTTGGTGGGTGTAATTCACGCAGGTGATTTTTGTTTGGTGGGTGTAGTTCACGCAGGTGAGTTGTGTTTGGTGGGTGTAGTTCACGCAGGTGAGTTGTGTTTGGTGGGTGTAGTTCACGCAGGTGAGTTGTGTTTGGTGGGTGTAGTTCACACAGGTGAGTTGTGTTTGGTGGGTGTAGTTCACACAGCTGAGTTGTGTTTGGTGGGTGTAGTTCACACAGGTGAGTTGTGTTTGGTGGGTGTGGTTCACACTGCTCAGTTGTGTATGGTGGGTGTAATTCACACAGGTGATTTATGTTTGGTGGGTGTAGTTCACGCAGGTGAGTTGTGTTTGGTGGGTGTAGTTCACACAGGTGAGTTGTGTTTGGTGGATGTAGTTCACACAGCTGAGTTGTGTTTGGTGGGTGTAGTTCACACAGGTGATTTGTGTTTGGTGGGTGTAGTTCACACAGCTGAGTTGTGTTTGGTGGGTGTAGTTCACACAGCTGAGTTGTGTTTGGTGGGTGTAGTTTACACAGCTGAGTTGTGTTTGGTGGGTGTGGTTCACACAGGTGATTTGTGTTTGGTGGGTGTAGTTCACACAGCTGAGTTGTGTTTGGTGGGTGTAGTTCACACTGCTGAGTTGTGTATGATGGGTGTAATTCACACAGGTGATTTATGTTTGGTGGGTGTAGTTCACACAGGTGAGTTGCGTTTGGTGGGTGTAGTTCACGGAGGTGAGTTGAGTTTGGTGGGTGTAGTTCACGCAGGTGAGTTGCGTTTGGTGGGTGTAGTTCACGCAGGTGAGTTGTATTTGGTGGGTGTAGTTCACGCAGGTGAGTTGTATTTGGTGGGTGTAATTCACGCAGGTGATTTTTGTTTGGTGGGTGTAGTTCACGCAGGTGAGTTGTGTTTGGTGGGTGTAGTTCACGCAGGTGAGTTGTGTTTGGTGGGTGTAGTTCACGCAGGTCAGTTGTGTTTGGTGGGTGTAGTTCACACAGGTGAGTTGTGTTTGGTGGGTGTAGTTCACACAGCTGAGTTGTGTTTGGTGGGTGTAGTTCACACAGGTGAGTTGTGTTTGGTGGGTGTGGTTCACACTGCTCAGTTGTGTATGGTGGGTGTAATTCACACAGGTGATTTATGTTTGGTGGGTGTAGTTCACGCAGGTGAGTTGTGTTTGGTGGGTGTAGTTCACACAGGTGAGTTGTGTTTGGTGGATGTAGTTCACACAGCTGAGTTGTGTTTGGTGGGTGTAGTTCACACAGGTGATTTGTGTTTGGTGGGTGTAGTTCACACAGCTGAGTTGTGTTTGGTGGGTGTAGTTCACACAGCTGAGTTGTGTTTGGTGGGTGTAGTTTACACAGCTGAGTTGTGTTTGGTGGGTGTGGTTCACACAGGTGATTTGTGTTTGGTGGGTGTAGTTCACACAGCTGAGTTGTGTTTGGTGGGTGTAGTTCACACAGGTGAGTTGTGTTTGGTGGGTGTAGTTCACACAGCTGAGTTGTGTTTGGTGGGTGTAGTTCACACAGCTGAGTTGTGTTTGGTGGGTGTAGTTCACACAGATGATTTGTGTTTGGTGGGTGTAGTTCACACCGCTGAGTTGTGTTTGGTGGGTGTAGTTCACACAGGTGAGTTGTGTTTGGTGGGTGTAGTTCACACAGATGAGTTGTGTTTTGTAGGTGTAGTTCACACAGCTGAGTTGTGTTTGGTGGGTGTAGTTCACACAGCTGAGTTGTGTTTGGTGGGTGTAGTTCACACAGCTGAGTTGTGTTTTGTAGGTGTAGTTCACACAGCTGAGTTGTGTTTGGTGGGTGTAGTTCACACAGCTGAGTTGTGTTTGGTGGGTGTAGTTCACACAGCTGAGTTGTGTTTGGTGGGTGTAGTTCACACAGATGAGTTGTGTTTGGTGGGTGTAGTTCACACAGCTGAGTTGTTTGGTGGGTGTAGTTCACACAGCTGAGTTGTGTTTGGTGGGTGTAGTTCACACAGGTGAGTTGTGTTTGGTGGGTGTAGTTCACACAGGTGAGTTGTGTTTGGTGGGTGTAGTTCAGACAGCTGAGTTGTGTTTGGTGGGTGTAGTTCACACAGCTGAGTTGTGTTTGGTGGGTGTAGTTCACACAGCTGAGTTGTGTTTGGTGGGTGTGGTTCACACAGCTGAGTTGTGTTTGGTGGGTGTAGTTCACACAGCTGAGTTGTGTTTGGTGGGTGTGGTTCACACAGGTGAGTTGTGTTTGGTGGGTGTAGTTCACACAGGTGAGTTGTGCTTGGTGGGTGTAGTTCACACAGGTGAGTTGTGTTTGGTGGGTGTAGTTCACACAGCTGAGTTGTGTTTGGTGGGCGTAGTTCACACAGCTGAGTTGTGTTTGGTGGGCGTAGTTCACACAGCTGAGTTGTGTTTGGTGGGCGTAGTTCACACAGCTGAGTTGTGTTTGGTGGGCGTAGTTCACACAGGTGAGTTGTGTTTGGTGGGTGTAGTTCTCACAGGTGAGTTGTGTTTGGTGGGTGTAGTTCACACAGCTGAGTTGTGTTTGGTGGGTGTAGTTCACACAGCTGAGTTGTGTTTGGTTTTCAGGTAAAGCCCTGGGAAACCTGCAGCTGAACCTGCTCAGCAAGTCTAAGGTGTACGAGTACTCTGCTCTGAGCGCCATCTTCCTACTCAACAACTACAACTACATCCTTAAGTCTCTGGAGAAGTGAGTTCTGCTCTAAATGCAGCTACATCCTTTAGTCCCTGGAGAAATATGATCGCACAGACCAGCCACAACATGCTTCCCCTGATCTGACCTGTTCAGACAGGTTTGCTGTGTGTGATCTGCTCAGTCAGACAGGTGTGCTGTGTGTGATCTGCTCAGTCAGACAGGTGTGCTGTGTCTGCTCACAGTGACTGATCTCTGCTGGTCAGACAGGTGTGCTGTGTCTGCTCACAGTGACTGATCTCTGCCGGTCAGACAGGTGTGCTGTGTCTGCTCACAGTGACTGATCTCTGCCAGTCAGACAGGTGTGCTGTGTCTGCTCACAGTGACTGATCTCTGCCGGTCAGACAGGTGTGCTGTGTCTGCTCACAGTGACTGATCTCTGCCGGTCAGACAGGTGTGCTGTGTCTGCTCACAGTGACTGATCTCTGCCAGTCAGACAGGTGTGCTGTGTCTGCTCACAGTGACTGATCTCTGCCAGTCAGACAGGTGTGCTGTGTCTGCTCACAGTGACTGATCTCTGCTGGTCAGACAGGTGTGCTGTGTCTGCTCACAGTGACTGATCTCTGCCGGTCAGACAGGTGTGCTGTGTCTGCTCACAGTGACTGATCTCTGCCGGTCAGACAGGTGTGCTGTGTCTGCTCACAGTGACTGATCTCTGCCAGTCAGACAGGTGTGCTGTGTCTGCTCACAGTGACTGATCTCTGCAGGTCAGAGCTGATCCAGTTGGTGGCCGTCACTCATAAGCAGGTGGAGAGCTCGTACCAGGAGCTGATTGAGCAGCAGGTACAGGTGTACCAGCGCAGGTGAGACCCCTCCCTCCCACTGCCTAGTTATTTATATTTGTGCACATAGAGGGCAGCATAATGCACTGGTTAATCAACTGAAGGGCTCATCCAAACAGGATTCTGGGTAGAGTGAGGTCTGTTTTAGCACCATGGGATTCTGGGTAGTATGAGGTCATTTTCAGCCTTGCAGGATTCTGATCAGGGTAACATGGGGCATGGTGAATCAGCTGTTGGAGAATTTTTACCTTTGACCTTCCTGTTTCACAGCTGGTGGAGGGTGATTGAGTACCTGATGGACAGGAACACACCCACTGTCCAGCCGGGCCAGAAGGTGAGTCCGCTCACCTGTCCACCTGTCACCTGAGCATACAGCAGGTCACCCCGGTAGCCCCACCCTGTGGAGGAGAACCCGGTGGAGCACCAATCAGAGTGAGCTCACATGCTGTAGCTCACACTTGATGTTAGTTTAGATCACCTGTCCTTTCTTTCTCTCCTTCAGCTGAAAGACAAAGAGCGACAGCAGATAAAAGACAAGTTCAAGGTGAGTTTTCCGTTGTCCTGACGACCGTGCATGACGGCCTCCACCCCAGAACCGGGGGGTGTTCCTGCTGGTCTAGTACAGTCAGGAAGCAGGAACTGCCCCCCCCCCCCCCCCCCCCCCCATGCAGATGCACACTGAAGGCCCCAGCAGGGTTCAGGGTTGAACTTTGACCTCTCGCAGGGATTTAATGATGGGCTGGATGAGCTGTGTAAGGTCCAGAAGGCGTGGGCCATTCCAGACAAAGAGCAGCGTGACACCCTCCGCCAGGTCCAGAAGACCGTCGTGTCTGAAGCCTACAGAGGCTTCCTGCACAGGTGAGACACATTTTCCTGTCTGTACACCTGAGACACACCTGTACACATGTACATGAGAAACACTGACCTGTCTGTACACAGGTGAGACACATTTACATGTCTGTACACCAGAGACACACCTGTACACATGTACATGAGAAACACTGACCTGTCTGTACACAGGTGAGACACATTTACCTGTCTATACACCTGAGACACACCTATACACATGTACATGAGAAACACTGACCTGTCTGTACACAGGTGAGACACACCTGTACACATACACATGAGAAACATTTACCTGTCTGTACACCTGAGACACACCTATACACATGTACATGAGAAACACTGACCTGTCTGTACACAGGTGAGACACACCTGTACACAAACACATGAGAAACATTTACCTGTCTGTACACCTGAGACACACCTGAACACATGTACATGAGAAACACTGACCTAGTGTCTGCATACAGTTGAGACACATTCACCTGTCTGTACAACTGAGACACACCTGTACACATGCACATGAGAAACACTGACCTGTCTGTACACATGTGCGACACATCTACCTGTCTGTACACAGGTGAGACACATTTACCTGTCTGCACACCTGAGACACACCTGTATACATACACATGAGAAACACTGACCTGTCTGTACACAGGTGAGACACATTTACTTGTCTGTACACCTGAGACACACCTGTACACATGTACATGAGAAACACTGACCTGTCTGTACACAGGTGAGACACATTTACCTGTCTATACACCTGAGACACACCTATACACATGTACATGAGAAACACTGACCTGTCTGTACACAGGTGAGACACACCTGTACACAAACACATGAGAAACATTTACCTGTCTGTACACCTGAGACACACCTGAACACATGTACATGAGAAACACTGACCTAGTGTCTGCATACAGTTGAGACACATTCACCTGTCTGTACAACTGAGACACACCTGTACACATGCACATGAGAAACACTGACCTGTCTGTACACATGTGCGACACATCTACCTGTCTGTACACAGGTGAGACACATTTACCTGTCTGCACACCTGAGACACACCTGTATACATACACATGAGAAACACTGACCTGTCTGTACACAGGTGAGACACATTTACCTGTCTGTACACCTGAGACACACCTGAACACATGCACATGAGAAACACTGACCTGTCTCCACACAGGTGAGACACACCTGTACACATGCACATGAGAAACACTGACCTGTCTCCACACAGGTGAGACACATGTACCTGTCTGCACACAGGTGAAATACATGGTCAGGTACACAGGTAGGGCATGTTTATCAGTCTACATGCAGGTGCAACACAGTTACCTGTCCACTTGGGTAACTCAAATGAGAAAAACAAAAAATTGCCATTTAAAAAAAATTGGCTTATTAATTATGTTTCCCACTCAGATATGCCAGCGTATCATTTACCAAAAACCTGGACAAGTACCTGAAGTATCGACCAGAGCAGGTTGAAGAAATGATTGGGAGACTTTTTGACACTTCAGCTTGAGCCACGCCCACTTGCCGCTCAGCCCCACACCTCTCCACTCAGGGAATGGCGCATGGCCTTCTGAGTAATGCTTTGTTCTGTCCGAAGACCTGGGCGGCCATCTTTAACAAGGCAGTCTTCAGTCATCCTGTGCTCCCACCTCTGCCTGTGGCCTGGAAGGGGTTAGCTGGCCGCCATTACTGGAAAAGTCAAGAAGTTAATTGAAAGTGTAACAGAAAAGTTGAGGTGCAAATACAACTAAGGAAGGAAGGAAACATTTAGTAAATGTGTGGGTAGGACCCCCACCCCCCAACCCCCACTTTGTTAACGTCAGTAAGCCTATGTTAAATTCTGATGATATAATAAAATGTTTTATCACCATCTGGCCCACCCCCCCCCCCCCCCCCCCCCCCCCCCCCCCCCCCCCCACCCCAAACCTCAGTTCATCACAATAAAGCAAGATAAGGAAACTAGGAAGCATTTCAAAGGCAGCCCATGTTCATATGTTCATTAATCTACTCGGATTTGGCATTTCCATTATTCTAATAAAGGCAAACACTGATTTTCAATCTGAATTAATTAATTAATTCATTCATTCATTCATTCATTCATTCATCATTGTAGAAAGACTTTGACAGAATACACTCTGAAATAAACTTATGGTAAGAAAAGGGAAATGTTACACATAATACATGGGACATTTCAAATATGAAACTTATGCTGAAGTTTAGGTGATTGCCAGGCTTGTATGGCTCATCACTATCATTATAAAGTCTGACTGTAGAGTGCAAGAAGGTCCCATACTCCAACATACCCAAACTCCAGCCCTGATCTGTAAAACACACCCAAACTCCAGCCCTGATCTGTAGAACATACCCAAACTCCAGCCCTGATCTGTAAAACACACCCAAACTTCAGCCCTGATCTGTAGTACACACCCAAACTCCAGCCCTGATCTGTAGAACACACCCAAACTCCAGCCCTGATCTGTAGTACACACCCATAGTCCAGGCCTGACCTGTAGAACATGCCCAAACTCTAGCCCTGTTCTGTAGTACACACCCATACTCCAGGCCTGACCTGTAGAACATGCCCATACTCCAGGCCTGACCTGTAGAACACACCCATACTCCAGGCCTGACCTGTAGTACACACCCATACTCCAGGCCTGACCTGTAGAACAGGCCCAAACTCCAGCCCTGTTCTGTAGCACACACCCATACTCCAGGCCTGACCTGTAGAACAGGCCCAAACTCCAGGCCAGACCTGTAGAACATGCCCAAACTCCAGCCCTGTTCTGTAGTACACACCCATACTCCAGGCCTGACCTGTAGAACAGGCCAAAACTCCAGGGCTGACCTGTAGAACATGCCCAAACTCTAGCCCTGATCTGTAGAACACACCCATTCTCCAGGCCTGACCTGTAGAACATGCCCAAACTCCAGGCCTGACCTGTAGAACATGCCCATACTCCAGGCCTGACCTGTAGAACATGCCCAAACTCTAGCTCTGATCTGTAGTACACACCCATACTCCAGGCCTGACCTGTAGAACATGCCCATACTCCAGGCCTGACCTGTAGAACATGCCCATACTCCAGGCCTGACCTGTAGAACATGCCCATACTCCAGCCCTGATCTGTAGAACATACCCAAACTCCAGCCCTGATCTGTAGAACATACCCAAACTCCAGCCCTGATCTGTAGTACACACCCATACTCCAGGCCTGACCTGTAGAACATGCCCATACTCCAGGCCTGACCTGTAGAACACACCCATACTCCAGGCCTGACCTGTAGAACATGCCCAAACTCCAGGCCTGACCTGTAGTACACACCCATACTCCAGGCCTGACCTGTAGAACACACCCAGACTCTAGCCCTGACCTGTAGAACAGGCCCAAACTCCAGCCCTGATCTGTAGAACACACCCAAACTCCAGCCCTGTTCTGTAGTACACACCCATACTCCAGGCCTGACCTGTAGAACATGCCCATACTCCAGGCTTGACCTGTAGAACATGCCCAAACTCCAGGCCTGATCTGTAGAACAGGCCCAAACTCCAGGCCTGACCTGTAGTACACACCCATACTCCAGGCCTGACCTGTAGTACACACCCATACTCCAGGCCTGACCTGTAGAACAGGCCCAAACTCCAGGCCGGACCTGTAGAACAGGCCCAAACTCCAGCCCTGTTCTGTAGTACACACCCATACTCCAGGCCTGATCTGTGAAACACACCCAAACTTCAGCCCTGATCTGTAGAACATACCCAAACTCCAGCCCTGATCTGTAGAACATACCCAAACTCCAGCCCTGATCTGTAGTACACACCCATACTCCAGGCCTGACCTGTAGAACATGCCCATACTCCAGGCCTGACCTGTAGAACACACCCATACTCCAGGCCTGACCTGTAGTACACACCCATACTCCAGGCCTGACCTGTAGTACACACCCATACTCCAGGCCTGACCTGTAGAACATGCCCATACTCCAGGCCTGTCCTGTAGAACATGCCCAAACTCTAGCCCTGACCTGTAGAACAGGCCCAAACTCCAGCCCTGATCTGTAGAACAGACCCAAACTCCAGCCCTGTTCTGTAGTACACACCCATACTCCAGGCCTGACCTGTAGAACACACCCATACTCCAGGCCTGACCTGTAGAACAGGCCCAAACTCCAGCCCTGACCTGTAGAACATGCCCATACTCCAGGCTTGACCTGTAGAACATGCCCAAACTCCAGGCCTGATCTGTAGAACAGGCCCAAACTCCAGGCCTGACCTGTAGAACATGCCCATACTCCAGGCCTGACCTGTAGAACATGCCCATACTCCAGGCCTGACCTGTAGAACACGCCCATACTCCAGGCCTGACCTGTAGAACATGCCCATACTCCAGGCCTGACCTGTAGTACACACCCATACTCCAGGCCTGACCTGTAGAACAGGCCCAAACTCTAGCCCTGTTCTGTAGTACACACCCATACTCCAGGCCTGACCTGTAGAACAGGCCCAAACTCCAGGCCTGACCTGTAGAACATGCCCATACTTTAGGCCTGACCTGTAGAACATGCCCATACTCCAGGCCTGACCTGTAGAACATGCCCATATTCCAGGCCTGACCTGTAGAACACACCCGTACTCCGGGCCTGACCTGTAGAACACGCCCATACTCCAGGCCTGACCTGTAGAACACACCCATACTCCAGGCCTGACCTGTAGAACACGCCCATACTCCAGGCCTGACCTGTAGAACATGCCCATACTCCAGGCCTGACCTGTAGAACACGCCCATACTCCAGGCCTGACCTGTAGAACATGCCCAAACTCCAGGCCTGATCTGTAGAACAGACCCAAACTCCAGCCCTGTTCTGTAGTACACACCCATACTCCAGGCCTGACCTGTAGAACACACCCATACTCCAGGCCTGACCTGTAGAACAGGCCCAAACTCCAGCCCTGACCTGTAGAACATGCCCATACTCCAGGCTTGACCTGTAGAACATGCCCAAACTCCAGGCCTGATCTGTAGAACAGGCCCAAACTCCAGGCCTGACCTGTAGAACATGCCCATACTCCAGGCCTGACCTGTAGAGCATGCCCATACTCCAGGCCTGACCTGTAGAACACGCCCATACTCCAGGCCTGACCTGTAGAACATGCCCATACTCCAGGCCTGACCTGTAGTACACACCCATACTCCAGGCCTGACCTGTAGAACAGGCCCAAACTCTAGCCCTGTTCTGTAGTACACACCCATACTCCAGGCCTGACCTGTAGAACAGGCCCAAACTCCAGGCCTGACCTGTAGAACATGCCCATACTTTAGGCCTGACCTGTAGAACATGCCCATACTCCAGGCCTGACCTGTAGAACATGCCCATATTCCAGGCCTGACCTGTAGAACACACCCGTACTCCGGGCCTGACCTGTAGAACACGCCCATACTCCAGGCCTGACCTGTAGAACACACCCATACTCCAGGCCTGACCTGTAGAACACGCCCATACTCCAGGCCTGACCTGTAGAACATGCCCATACTCCAGGCCTGACCTGTAGAACACGCCCATACTCCAGGCCTGACCTGTAGAACATGCCCAAACTCCAGGCCTGACCTGTAGAACATGCCCATACTCCAGGCCTGACCTGTAGAACAGGCCCAAACTCCAGGCCTGACCTGTGGAACATGCCCATGGAGCTCATATAGAGCACAAATAAGTATGGAGTCAAAGCCCCTCCTTAGCGTACTCTTATTGGGTCCAGTCGCTGTGTGTATTGTTAGCGAGCCCCCTTTGAGTGCTTCCATGGAGGTACTTAAGGGTCCATGGTACGTCTCTGGGTTCTGAAATGATCTAATATATATCAGCTAATTCCACCCAAATCACTGGGATGTGTCCTGAGTCCAGTGCCATCAGCTAAGAACTGCCATGTTCTTACCAGGGCAATTCCTGTTGAAGAGTTCTTCTGGTAGGCAAATTGATCTTGCACAACTGAAAGGATGTGATGACTGTTTCATTTGGGCATGCATTTTTCATGCACTTTTCTGGGGGTGGAAGTGTAGTATAGTGGATAAGGAGCTGGCCTTGTAACCTAAAGATCACAGGTTCGACACTGCCATTGTACCCTTAAGCTGCATTGCTTCAGTATATATCCAGCTGTATAAATGGATGCTGTGTAAAAGTTGTGTAAGTAGCTCTGGATAAGAGCGGGAAGAGAGAAATTCTTATCCAAACTTTCATATTTTACATTTGGGGAGAAATTCTTATCCAAACTTTCATATTTTACATTTGGGGAGAAATTCTTATCCAAACTTTAATATTTTTCAATTACCGTCTATTGGATTACATGGAATGTTTGAAGTGGGATTATTAAAAATGCTACAGTAAAATTTCACAGTAATGGGGTAGGATGTAGACCAGGACCCCTTCTGCCAGGAACAAGTGACAGAATTTTCTGAACTTTTACATTTGGAGAGAAATTCTTATCCAATTTTCATATTTATCTAATATGTCCATTTTTCAATTGGATTTTATTACTGTATTTGTTTATATAGACAGTTTGGAGTTTTATTTCCATATGGTGCAGTGATATTTCATCCACACCATTTCAAATGTACATTATTTCCTGTTCTCTCATACACATGTAATGTTGAGACGATTAGATTCTAAGGAGAAAACAAAATGCGTGACACTTGGGTATCTGACATTTCAATATTACAGAAAACGTCGTCTTAAACGACATGTGAAATGATTGTAACAAAATAAAAAATAATGGTAAAAAAACTAATTTCAAATCACCACCTTTGTTCAATTTCTCACTTGAGCCTTATCTCACTTTTAGAAGCAAATTATAGCCTTTGCAAACCGCGAAACCATCAGATCATATAACGCAACCGATTTAAGGTGGACCGGAAATTTCAAATCGGGAGCTGCGAATCGGGAGCCAACTTCAGCGTCGTCACTTCAAATATGTCGATATTTGTTTGAATCTATTTACAGCTAAAGTTGTAGAAATACTTTAAATATTATGAAGCTGTTGAAGTGAAATTAAGAATTATATCCTAATCCTCCATACAGAATTTTAAATTCTATTTAGGATGTAGGCCCAACGTTCTGAGTTTTTTTCTTCTTCTTAACTATTCTAAAGACATTGCAGAAGACATTTGCATGAATGGAGAATGAAACCTCAAAAAAAAAAAAAAAAGCCGCCTGTCTGTCGGTTCTTAAATTCGTTTCGTTTCTGCTCACAACAATGAGGAAATAAAAACTTATACGATGCGGGATGTGCTCATTACATTTGAAATGTAAGTCCAACTCATATTTCATCCATTCAGTGCATTCTAGGACCGCCCCTGCCTTAAGATGAAGTAAGACGACGTCGGGGTGATCGTTTAAATCGTTAAACATGATCAAGTGGTCCTAGCAGGTAGATTCCGAAATCATTGGGCTGGGAATATTTCTGTGACCTGACAACACTGGATGTAAGTAACCTTTTTATTTTCACAACATAAGTGATTAAAACAGGCATGCAAACGCAGCGGACAGTAAAACATAACACGCCGCTGGATAACACGTTTATGATAAATGCAGCGTTGTGGTCTGTTAAATGTGTGACATGGCACTACAAGGGACGCATGAAATATGGCACACTCTTAAATTCGAGTTTTGACGCGACGTGAATATGTCGCATAGTCTATCTATTATGTAAATCTGGTTAAATAATAACAGGTCTTGCCACAAGTTATATGCCGATATCCTGAATTATTGTTCTTACTGATCAATTTGTATTATAAATTAGTGCGGGTGTAATGGTGCGATGTAGGATATGTTAACGAAGTTCTGTAGTAGGTAAAAAATAAATGTAAAAAATAAAATAAAATATGACTCCACACTGAACCGGTCTTTATACTTCTTGCCCAATCACTTTCGGTTTAGGGAACAGAAATTTAAAAACGAGAAATGAATGGTTTTATCGCAAGGTAACATCAAATAGCGATTGCTTCGGAGGAAGCTCTGTTAAGCTACCAGAAATAAGCCCCATGTTGCCGACGAATTATTTGTGCGAAATAGGCTATTACTTTCTTGAAAACTAGCTTGTTTTAGCCTGTGTGCCCACAGAATATGATATGAGCATTCTGCGATTAAAACTGAAAACTAAACGAAGGATAATGCATATTCAGTATAATCTATGACTTAGAGCCGTATAAAGATCTCGGATAAAGAAAATAGGAAACCACTTAATAGACGTAGCTCTGGTCGCATTACCAGCATAAGCTAGACCTAATGTGTGCGCTTAAGTAAACATAAAAATATTTTACAATGTCCTTACTATCATAGGCCATCAGATCATACAGTACCCTATATGCGTAAGTTATACTATTCATATTTTTATCTGAAATCCAAATGCCTTAAGAATGTAGCCAAAATAAACTTCAGTCTACCGTTACCATACTTCTGGTGTGCACTATCAGTCCGCTGATTAGGTTTGGGACGAAGACATACTTTTTCTTGATTTGGCTCTGTGCTCCACAATTTTAGATTTGTCTAAAATTAACATTTGTTTAAAGTGCAGATTCTCAGCTTTTATTAAAGGGCATTTTTTTACATTTTGATATCACCATGTAGAAGTTACAGGAAATTATACATCCCCCCATTTATATATATACATATATATATATATATATATATATATATATATATATATATATATATATATATATATATATACATATACATATATATACACACACACCGATCAGCCACAACATTAAAACCACCTGCATTTTTCTGATTTAATATTTTATTTTCTTTGTTTATAATCAAACAATTCACACTTGGTCAAACGCAGACTCAGAGCTTTTATTAAAGGGTATTATCATACATTTTGGTTTCACCATGTAGTAATTACAGCACTTTTCATACGTAGTCCCCCATTTCAGTGTTTTAGACAAATTAACATAACGTCAAATAAAGTCATGTTTTGTATTTGGTTGCATTTCCTTTGCATGCCATGACTTCCTGATGTCTGTGACCTATCAACATCATCAGAGTCTGGATATCTTATTGTCAGGTTTTTTACATTTACAGAAACTCTGAATTTGAATAAATCTCTATGGGAATTGGGGGGTGGGACTAGATTCAGCTGTAAATTATGCTGATACAGTATGGAACACATTTGTTGGCTAAATGGCTTTAAGTCATCAAGGGTCCAAGGTATCAAATGAGCCTCAAACCACCGTGCTGCTGCCAGATATGCAGTAGATACTACAAGCATTGTTTCTCCTGAATATTTTTTCCATTAAGTTTCAACAGGAAAACTGAAGGGGTGCCAATAATTGTGGAACCTTTTTTTTGGGGAAATATTTTTTTTATTTAAAAAATTTAAGACTTTGGTTGATTCCAATGAATCATTAATCAAGCACACTAGTTTACACATGGAAAATAAAGCTTATGTCAATATCTGTATTATTTTTTAGTTTATAATTTTTTAAGCAATTTTTGTGCATATTTATCAAGGGTGCCAATAATTCTGGAGCCCACTATATATATATATATATATATATATATACAGTGCCCTCAAAAAGATTCAAGCCCTTAATAAATATGTGCAAAGCAGGCTGTATAAAATAAACAACACAGGTAATGAGCTACTGTAAGTATTTGACCCCCTTACTGATTTCTTCTGTTATTTCAGATTTATTGCACTTGGTTGCACTTGGTTTCAAATCTTAAGAAAAAATGTAATATTAGACAAAGGGAAATTGAGTAAATACAAAATATATGTTTAAAATTATTATTTCATTTATTTAATGAAAAAAGTTATCAAACACCCATATCTCCCATGTGAAAAATCTTCCTGAGTTACTTAATCAACCAATTCACCAAATTTAATAGATTTGATAGATTCCGCTGATTCAACACAGCTAGGCTTGATTTCCACCAGCCTTGTTGAATCTAAACAGCACTGATATTGATCCTTACCATCAAAGACAAGTAGTCACCACAAAGTTTCTACAAGCACACTATGCCACAATCAAAGGAAGTTCCAGAAGAGATAATAAAAAAGTTGTTGAAATATATCAGTCTGGAAAAGGTTTACAAAGCTATTTATAAGGCTCTGGGACCCCAGTGAAACAAAGTGACAGCAAACATCTCCAAATGGAGAACACTTGGAACAGTGGCGAATCTTCCCAGGAGTGGCTAGCCAGCCAAAATTTCTCCAAGGGTGCAGCAACAACGCATCCAGGAAGTCATAAAAGATGCCAGAAGAACATCCGAACAACTGCAGGCCTCTCTACCCTCAGCTAAGGTCAATGTTCATGACCCCATATTAAGAAAGATAAATGTGAGTCATTGCCAAGTAGCAAGGCAGAAACTACTGCTAACCAAGAGAAACTTCAATGCTCATCTCACACACCTGGGTGATCCCCAGGCCCCTTGGGATAATGTTCTATTGACAGTCAAAGGCGGAACCTTTTGGGTGACATGGGTCCCATTATGTCTGGCGGAAAGCAAATACAGCATTTCACAGCACATCATACCAACAGCCAAACATGGTGGGGGCAATAGGGTGGGGTGGGGATACTTTGCGTCCTCGGAACCTGGACAACTCGTCATTATTGAAGGAACTGTGAATTCTACAGTGTATTTGGGCTATACAGAAAGACTTTGTTCCGAAACACAAAAGCAGGTGCACATCTGGCTGAAAAGAAACAAGATTAAAGTTTTCGAGTGTCCTAGTCAAAGTCCTGACTTGAACCTAATAAAGATGCTGTAGCTTGACTTGAAACGAGAAGTTCATGCCTGTTCATGCTGGAACGCCTAGCACTTTGTCTGAATTAAAGCAGTTCTCCAAAGAAGAGTGGGCTAAAATTCCTCCACAGCAATGTGACAGACTGAGATCAAATTATAGGAAGCGTTTGGTTGCAGTAATTGATTGTAAAGGTGCTGCAACCAGTGATCAATTTTAAGGATGCAATTACCTTTCCACATGGGTGATATGGGTGGTTGATAAATTGCTCATTAAATAAAGGAAATAATAATTTTAAAAGTGTGTTTTGTGTTTACTTGTTACCATTGTTATAATTTTTTTGTATAAACCTTTCAGTGTGAAAATGAAATAATAGAGCAAATCAGGAAGGGGGTAAATACTTTTTCAGGGGTGATAATACAGTTGTTCAGAGAATAAAAATGAAAATAATAATTGATTAAGATTTGCTCCTGATTTACTGACTACCTTATTTCCTCTTATTAGGTGTCTCTAATGGCTGACTCGATCCTGGAGATCCTGGAGGAACTGTCAAAAGAAGAATTTAAAAAGTTAACATTTTATTTGAATGACCAGGTACTGAAAGGATGTAGACCCATTCCACGAAGTCAACTGGAAGACAAAGATAGGACAGATGTTGTCAGATTGATGAAGAGCTCCTATGGTAACAGGATGGTGGAGATCACTCTGGAGATCTTAAAGAAAATTTCAAGAAATGATCTCATTCTGAAATTGGAGAGCGATCCTGAAAATGGTAAAACGCATCAATGTATTCATACAGAGCGTAAGAATGAGTAGTTATTAGAATACTTCATTTGAGAAGTTACAGGTCCTTTCTTGAAGCAAAACTACAGATTCAAGCTCCCCCTCCAGACTACAGCTGCCCCATTCAGGGTACCCCTCCAGACTACAGCTACCCCATTCAGGGTCCCCCTCCAGAGTACAGCTGCCCCATTCAGGGTACCCCTCCAGAATACAGCTGCCCCATTTAGGGTACCCCTCCAGACTACAGCTGCCCCATTCAGGGTACCCCTCCAGACTACAGCTGCCCCATTCAGGGTACCCCTCCAGACTACAGCTGCCCCATTCAGGGTACCCCTCCAGAGTACAGCTGCCCCATTCAGGGTACCCCTCCAGAATACAGCTGCCCCATTTAGGGTACCCCTCCAGACTACAGCTGTCGCTTTCAGGGTATCCCTCCAGACTACAGCTGCCCCATTCAGGGTATCCCTCCAGACTACAGCTGCCCCCATTCAGGGTATCCCTCCAGAATACAGCTGCCCCTTTCAGGGTCCCCCTCCAGACTACAGCTGCCCCATTCAGGGTACCCCTCCAGACTACAGCTGTCGCTTTCAGGGTATCCCTCCAGACTACAGCTGCCCCATTCAGGGTACCCCTCTAGACTACAGCTGCCCCATTCAGGGTATCCCTCCAGACTACAGCTGTCGCTTTCAGGGTACCTCTCCAGACTACAGCTGCCCCAATCAGGGTACCCCTCCAGAATACAGCTGCCCCATTCAGGGTATCCCTCCAGAGTACAGCTGCCCCATTCAGGGTACCCCTCCAGACTACAGCTACCCCATTCAGGGTACCCAGCCCTTGTTATTCATGGTAAACCTGGCCTGCCCTGGTGTATTAGATTCTTGGGGGATTGTCCCCCAATTATTGACTGCAACTGCATCCATTCATGTGCTAATCCCACTGCCAATTCAGGAGAGCCTGAATCTATTTCCGAAACACGTGGAGGAACACTGGTGGTTCTTTGCACACTGTGGACTACGGCTTTTCATATGCACCTTTGATATGCAGTCCATGGGCACCCGATCAGCCAGCGGGGCTCACTAGGGAACAATGCAATGCAGACCCCTAGCTAACCGAACCCTGCCATACCCTAGGCTATGCAATCAGCAATTATGCATTGCTCTATGGAGCTACGGGCCAGTCGACACTGGCTCAGCATGGTGCCTCAACCAAATGAGCCACCCAGAAGCTGTGCCAAAAACTCTCAGAAGGAAAGGTTCTAAACTGAACTTTTAGGGACTCCACCATGTATCCAAAAAATGGAATGTTCTGAACCGAACCAAAATTTGTTTTTCAGAAACGTGTGCTGAAAGAGTCCGGGAGAAGCTGAAGTCTAGGCTGAAGAACAGGTTTGAGTGTATATATGAAGGGCTTGCCAAGCCTGGAAAACACACCCTGCTCAACAGTATTTACACTGAGCTCTACATCACAGAGGGGGACTGTGAGGGTGTTAATGAGGAGCACGAGGTGTGGCAGCTAGAGACAGCATCCAGGACACATGCTACACAAGACACTGCAATCAACTGCAATGAAATCTTTAAACCCTTATCTGGACAAGAGAGACCCATCAGAACTGTGCTGACCAAGGGCATCGCTGGTATTGGAAAAACGGTCTCCGTGCAGAAGTTCATTCTTGACTGGGCGGAAGGAAAAGCTAATCAGGATGTTGATTTCATTTTTTTTCTTCCTTTTCGGGAGCTGAACTTGATTAATGAGGAGTACAGTCTCCTTGAGCTTCTGCAGGTCTTTCATCCTGAAATGAATGGGTTTGAAAATATTGAGTTTGATAATTACAAGGTTTTGTTCATCTTTGATGGTCTGGATGAATGGCTTCATTTCAGTGTCCGGAACCGTAAGATACTGTCTGACGTAAGAAAAAAATCTCCTGTAGATGTGTTGCTGACTAACCTCCTTAAGAAGATTCTCTTCCCCTCTGCTCTCCTCTGGATCACCTCTCGACCTGCAGCAGCCAGTCGGATCCTGCCTGAATTAATTCACCGGGTGACGGAGGTCAGAGGATTCAATGATGCACAGAAAGAGGAGTACTTCAGGAAGAGATTCAGAGATCAGAATCTTGTTGAAAGAAGTATCTCTCACATAAAGACATCCAGGAGCCTTTACATCATGTGCCATATACCACTCTTCTGCTGGATGTCTGCTACTGTTCTGGAGCGACTTTTGAGTGGACCTGACAGTGGAGAACTCCCTAAATCACTGACTGAAATGTACTCATATTTCCTCTACACCCAGGCTGAATTCATGCAGAAAAAATATCAGGAGAACCATGAGACAGATGCACAGAAAATTCTGGAACCGGTTAAGGAGATCTTTCTGAAACTGGGGCAGCTGGCTTTTCAACATCTGGAAAAGGGAAATTCAATATTTTATGAAGAGGACCTGATAAAGTGTGACATTGATGTCACAGAAGCATCAGTGTACTCTGGGGTGTGCACAGAAATCTTGAAAGAAGAGTCTGTGCTGCATCAGAAGAAAGTCTACTGCTTTGTACATCTGAGCCTCCAGGAGTACCTGGCTGCATTGTATGTGATTCATTCATTTATAGGAAAGAACTTCAGGGCTTTGAAGCCCTTCTTCGGTAAAAAGAGTTTACCCAATGGACTGTCTCTCAGTGACTTCCACAAGAAAGCTATTAAGAAGGCTCTGGAGAGTAAGAATGGACACCTGGACCTTTTCCTTCGATTCCTTCTGGGCCTCTCACTGGATTCCAATCAACGCCTTGTCCAAGGTATATTGACACAGACAGGAAGTAACCCAAAGTGCATCCAGAAAACAGTTCAGCACATCAAGGTCTTTAAAGAGAAAGATCCCTCCCCAGAAAGATGCATCAACCTGTTCCACTGTCTGTCTGAACTCAGTGATGATTCCCTTGTGAAGGATGTCCAAAAGTACTTGAGCTCAGGAAGTCCATCTGGTGAAAAGATCTCACCTGCTCACTGCTCTGTCCTGGCCTATGTGCTCCTAGTATCAGAGAAGGAGCTGGATGAGTTTGACCTGAGAAAATACAACACCTCAGAAGAGGGGCGACGTAGACTTGTCCCAGCTGTGAAGTGCTGCAGGAATGCTGTGTAAGTATTAGTTTGTAATTCATTACCATAATCTACCATAAAAACCTCAATCCAAATTTATCTGATATCACCATTTATGTCCCCATTTACTTCATTTACTTCATCCAAAGCGACGTACAATATGTGCATACCAAAGGTCATTGGAACAACTACACAAAAACAGGTCTGATAAGGTACCATTCCCATTATGTAACAGTTATCCATTGCCATGAACACATTAAGTCCAGTTCACACAGTAAGTATAGGCTAGACCAAAAAGTTATGGTAAGTCAAACTAGGAGGCATGATGTCAAGGTACAACAAGATAACAATACATGTGCAATGGAAGGGCTGGATAGAGATACAAGTGCAACATGAAAGTGCTAGAGGAACAAGATAGAAGGATACAAGTGTGTAAGAGTGATCCTAGATGACCAAGTGGTTCGTACAGGAATGGGGAGTTTGTTCCACCACTGGGTGAGATAGGGTGGAGAAGCTCTGTGGTAGGGACATGCGAGAACCATTCACCCAGATGGTAGGGAGTGTGAGTCACCCTGCTGTAGCGGAGCGGAGTGGTTGAGCTGGTGTGCAGTGTAAGCCAGGGTCAGGACATGATCCTGGCAGTGACCGGTAGCCAGTGGAGAGACCTCAGCAGGGGAGTAACGTGGGAGAACTTGGGAAGGTTGAAGACAAATAGGGCAACAACATTCTGAATCATCTGTAGTGTCTGTATGGCACAGGCTAGCAGGCTTGCAAGGAGGGAGTTGCAGTAATTAAGACGGGAGGTCACCATAACCTGGACAAGTAGCTGGTTGGAGTGTGTGGTCAGGTGTTGTACAGGAGGAAACTGCAGGCCTTGATGTGCTCCTTGAGCTTCAGCTGGTCACCCAAGACCACCCCCAGGCTGCAGAGTGAAAGGCAGTCACTGAGGTACCATCAACAGTGATGGAGAGCTCCCGTAGTAGGGAGGTCTTGTATGGGAAGAATAGCAGCTTAGTCTTGTTGAGGTTGAGCTTCAGGTGATGCCTGACCATCCATGTTGAGATGTCAGCCAGACAGGCAGATATTTTCTCATTGACCTGTACTTTTTCAAATTAAAAACATTTAAAATTTACAATGTGACTCACTTTGCAGTGCAGGAGCTCAAATATCCACACAAGATTCTCACAGTTGCTTGTCTCTCTGTTATGGTCCCTGTCCTGTTCATTTTTTTGATGCAACATATATCCAGTTTCTAGAAATCCGATATGCATTGCATGCAATAGTGTTGTCTTTATACAAGAAATCAGTTGTGAATTGGATTTGTCCAATCCAACTTGCATTACATCTGAATGCAGTGTGGGCCACATTGTGCTGATATGGAATATCAGTGTAAACAGCCCAGTGTACGTCCCCCTGTCACAGTGTCACCAACGTTTTTCTGAAAGGAGACTGGTGAGGCTTGCTTCTGGCACCTTTCCAAAGGCTATTTGTTGTTGTTGCTTTTAGATGAGGTGATGGCTGGTTTTTGCCGTTGGATGAGGCAATAGCTGGTAGGTTGTCAGATGGAAAACAAGGTTAAAGACATTGTAATGTAAAACATGCTAAAAATCAGAGAACCACAATAATAATGAGCTGAGATTTTGGGACACTGTCGCTACTTTTCTCCAGGCTCAGTGGCTGTAATCTGACAATGAAATCTCTTCAACCTGTGGACTGTGCCCTGCAGTCAGTCTCCTCACCCCTCAGAGAGCTGGACCTCAGCAACAACAACCTGGGAGATTCAGGAGTGGAGCTGCTCTGCTCTGCACTGAAGAGTCCAAACTGTAAATTACAGACTTTGAGGTAAGGTGTGATGTTTAAAAGTCCAGATTTACTCACATTTGACCTTGTTGGGGCGACATAGCTCAGTAAGTAAGAGCAGTTGTCTGGCAGTCGGAGGGTTGCTGGTTCGATCTCCGCCCTGGGCATGTCGAAGTGTCCCTGAGCAAGACACCTAACCCCTCTGGTGAATGAGAGGCATCAATTGTAAAGCGCTTTGGATAAAAGCGCTATATAAATGCAGTCCATTTACCATTTACCTTGTAATACATGAGCTTACTGTATATTAAATATATTAATTCATGAAATATGGAATCATTGAACATTCTTGACTTGAATAATTCACATATCTTGAAGTGATGTTGAGTGTTTTAAAAGTAAGTGTTCGTAGATCCAGGCTGAAATGTCCATCATTCTCAGTAGTAAGTTGAATCCAGGGCTCCATTTTTGCATGCTGAGGTCACTAAATCAGTGCATTTCATGTCCAGTGTTATTGTTCTGTGCATTATTTCCTTCTTGTTAGGCAACATTTTAATAGTAATAATAATGATAATAAATATAGCTGCAAGCAGCAATATCGGGGGCCAAACACCAAGTGTGAGCCGTAGCACTTTGAGGGGTTCTTTGTCATGGACTGCAAAACAAATCCAAATATTATTCATACTAACTTTGGTGTGTATTGGATGTAAGGGCACATTTGTAATAATTATTTAAAATGAGATTAGATTATTGTAGAAAATTTCTGTTTTGAAGAGGGGCTGTAGCACCATCTAGGGTGGTGGGGGCACCAAGTTTGATACACATGGACTATATGGGTTTCTCTTCAGTTTATACATTATGATGCTGGATTATAATGATGTTTAGTCTAATATCATTTTGCAAACTTTTTGCATAGTCATATTTACTTTTCTATGGGAATGTTGAACTGAGGGGAACATGTTTCTCAGGACTGTTGCAGGGAAGCAGTTTGAGGGTTCATGTCAAATTTCAAACATTTTGGGCTTACGGAGCCAAAGCAAATGAGTATTTTTCTGAATGCGCCCCCTATAGGCCTCATTGCAGTATAACACTGTTGCCCGTTGTGCGGCAGCGTTCGTAGTGTATATCTTTTTTCACTCGTGTCCATGCATGCTTCTATCGCTCTGAAAATACATCTGTGACCATTTTCACGTACGGTGAGCTTCATTATATTTGGGACAAAGACATATTTTTTTAGTGATTCGGCTCTGTACTCCAAAATGTTATATTTGTAATCAAACTATTCACATGCAGTTAAAGAGAATTTTATTAAGGTACTTTCATACATTTTGGTTACAGAACTTTTCATACATAGTTGCTCCATTTTAAGGCACCATAATATTTGGGACAAATGACTGTACAGGTGTCTCTGATTAGTCAGGTCTGTTCAGGTGTGTGTTGTGCTTCTTTGATGTAGGTATAACAGGCCTTTCAGTATCTAGTCTTGATTCCAGGCTTGTGATTGCCTTTGGTGTCTGCTGTTGGTGTTTGTCAGCATGAAAACCAGAGTTGTGCCAATGAAAGTCTTGGAAACCATTATGAGGCTGAGAAATAATTAAAAATTTTAAAAAAAAACAGAGACAAAGACCAAACCTTTTCCAAAATCAATATTTTGGAAGAAAGAGAGCACTGGTGAGCTCAGAGATTTCAATGGGCCTGGTAGACCAAGGAAGACCTTTACTGTTGATGATTGAAGAATTCTCACCACCATAAAGAAATACTCCCACATACCTGTCCGACAGGTCAGGAGGCAGGCATGGATGTGTCAGCGGCTACTGTACACTGAAGACTTCACGAGCAGAACTACAGAGACTGCACTGCATGATGCAAACCCCTAGTTAGCTGCCAAAACAAAATGACCAGGTTGCAGTTTGCTAAGTACCTAAAAGAGCCTGTAGAGTTCTGGAAAAGATATTGTGGACAGATGACAGACCAAGATTCAGTGTGTAGACCAAAAGGAACCACCCAAGATCGAAGTACTAAACATGACTAATTTCACTTACATACTGTAGCATTACAAAACAATTCTCTTAAATAAAAGCTGAGAGTTCGCACTTTAACCATGTGTGAATTGTTTGATTACAAATCTTCAATTTCTTGTGTATACAACACAAAAACACCAACCTGATGCTTTTGTCCCAATACTTTTGGAGGGCACTGTATAAAATGTTCATAGCCATTGTCTGCGTGGGCACGTGCATTAATGTGTGTGTGTGTGTGCATGTGCATGTGTATGCATATGCATGTGTGTGTGTGTGTTCTCTTGCAGGCTAAGGGAGTGTAATCTCACAGATGGCTGCTGTGATTCTCTGGCCTCAGTCCTGCGTTCTTCTCACTCAGAGCTGAGAGATCTGGAGCTCAGAGACAATGAGCTGCAGGATTCAGGAGTGAGAGCACTCTCTGCTGGACTGGAGGACCCACACTGTAAACTGCAGAGACTGGGGTGAGGAGGATGACCATGTAATCATAACAAACGGATTGTTATAATACCCATAATTTATTTCCTTATGCAATATCTGTGAAGCACGTATGACTGAGGCTTTTACTGTATTGGCAGCATTGCTCATTTGTGATGTTCCATATGAAAGCCTGACACTGGCATTTTAGGCAGTCAGATGAATAGCTCTGCATTAGCTGAGCACCTTAAACTAAAAGTGTCAGAATTTCTCCTGCTTTTCGTCCAACGCTTAGAGAGAAGAGTGCTTTTCTCCTCTCTGCAGGCTGTCAGGCTGTCAGGTGACCGAGAGAGGCTGTGCTTCTCTGGCTTTAGCTCTGCGTTCAAACCCCTCACATTTGAGGGAGCTGGACTTGAGCTACAATAACCCAGGGGAGTCGGGAGTGACAGCGCTCTCTGCTGGACTGGAGGACCCCAGCTGTAGACTGGAGGCACTGCTGTAAGTACAGAGTGGGTGTTTGTGGGGGGCAGGAGTAGTGAGAGAGAGGGTGCTTTATTGAGTCCTCTCCTGCTATAAACACTGCTATAAAGTCCTGTCAGAGTGTGGAGCTCTCCCATTGGCTCAGAGCTTGTCTGTCTGTCTCTCTGACCCTGCAGTGTAGACCATAGAGGAGAGACCAGGCTCAAACCAGGACTGAGGAAATGTAAGTCTGCCATGACCCACATGTGCACATACACACACAAACACACACATGCAATCTCATGCGCACGCACACACACAAACACACGTGCAATCTCACGCACATACACAAGCACACACACACACACACACACATGCAATCTCAAGCGCACATGCACACACACACACACACACACACACACAGGCTTATCCTAGCACTGATGTTATCAGTTCTAACCTTTCTGTTGTCTGCAGATGCTGTTCAGCTCACACTGGACCCCAACACTGCACACAGAATGCTGTCTCTGTCAGAGGGGAACATGAGGGTGATATGGGGGGATGAGCAGCCATGTCCTGATCATCCAGAGAGATTTAGCACCTATCAGCAGGTGCTGTGCAGAGAGGGGCTGTCTGAGCGCTGCTACTGGGAGGCGGAGTGGAGAGTGGAGAAAGGAGGGAAGTTGCCCTGGGTTGCCATGGCCTTTAAAACGATTGGCAGGAAAGGACGGGGTGGCGCCAGTTCGTTTGGACACAACGACAAGTCCTGGAGTCTGTACTGCTCTAAACAGAAATGCTCTGCCATACACAAAAACACAACCACTGACATAACTGCCCCCCCATCCCCGTTCCGCAGAGTAGGGGTGTATCTGGACTGGCCAGCTGGCACTCTGTCCTTCTACAGCGTCTCCTCTGACACACGGACCTTCCTGCACACTTTCCACACCACCTTCACTGAGCCTCTTTATCCTGGGTTTAAAGTGAATAAGGGAAACTCTGTGACCCTGTGCATGCTGGGATAGACTCCTAAAGTCCTGGAGGAACTCCTGAGTCTTCAGCTCAGCGCTCAGGCAGGATGGGATGTGATTCCCCTTGCTTCTCTGCATGGGCCTGAATTACTTGGTTGTTTTTGGCAGTCTTTTGTTTCCTGCTTGCTATAGGAGTGTTTAAGCTTGGGATTAGCTGTCGAACGTAAACCTGATTTGCTCCTAAAATGATACATTTGGAGCTCAGGAGACACTTTTTTCCCTTCTCAAGCGAACAGCCTGCCACTAGACACACTGCTTTGCAAATCTGGCACATTATCTTACCAGCAATGTTTTTTTAATGGTTTTTACATACATTTTTACATTGGGAGAAAGGTATGGGCAGTGTCCCTGTGCAAGCTGGGATTGACTCCCCCTGTGCCAAAGCAGAGAGGGTCACAGGTAGATGAGGGACCACAGCTCTGTACTTTCATGGTTGCATTTGTAATTATTAAACATTTCATATATGGATGTAACCTATGTAATTAAATCTGACACAACGCCTCTGATGTTTACTGTAAATCAATAAAATGGGGTTAACACCTGCATCTCTATCTGCATACAAGTCTGTTGTCCTACGCACATTCACACACTCCACAGACTCATTCACGTGTGCACACACGTTGATTTAAGCACACTCGGATCAGTTTGCTTCATAGGCACGCCACACATTTATTTGCGTTCAGGGCCGGCCCAAGGTTTTTGGGGGCCCTAAACAAAAGTCTACATGGGGCCCTCTGTTTCGGTTGAAAACCACCCCCCAAGCCCCAGCCAGCAAGATTTGGTACCAACAGAAATATATTTAGATTAATTGAAAAAGCCATTGTCTTAGGGAATGCAATTATTTATTAAAAATATATATTAAAACAACCTAATGTAGCAGAACAAAGCGCAAAGAACAACAGGCTTTAAATCAAATTGTTAAACAAGATAAACTACAATACAAACAATGCAAGCAGCATGTAGGGTCATGCTCTCAACCTTCGGCAGCTCCTCGGAAAACATTAGTTAAGTTTAACGCTGTTAACTAAAGTTTGTAGCTAGCTAGCTAAGCTAACGTATTGGTGCTGTTTTGGTTTACACAGTTTATCACGCCGTGTGTTACAAATAAACGAACAAACAAACACGCAATGGAATCCTCACCTCCTTAACCCCAGATTTATTTCAGAACAGGTGGCTAACGTTAGCCACCCCCAGCTAACGTTGAGCTGAGCTGTCATATTGCATCATACCCCCCTGTCCCATTGGGGGGTGGGTTTCAATAACTTAAAAATATTTATCCAATTTTGATCTAGTTGGATAATTATTTAGCAGTGCAAGAAAGGTGAAAATACTTTGTCCCCCGACCTTCGTTGTGAGTATTCAAAGATAACCATACCAAACATGATTACTTTTGGTTCGGTATTTGCTAATCATGCTTAATACATTTATACTTTTCTCCATTCAGAGATGGAAGTTGCTGCTTTGTCTCAGTGTCTCAGTGAAATCCAGACATGGATGACAACAAACTACCTTAAACTCCAAAAAGACATAAATATTGAAGGTTGGCTCCAGGCACAGTCTGACTAAGTCCCCATGTTTAGATGTGCCATTTGATGGCCATTCTTTTAAACCATCAAAAACCATAAAAAATCTGGGAGTCATAATGGATCCTGAGCTTTGCCTGGATGTCCACATTAACTCGTTAGTCAAGACATCTTACTTCCACCTGCGCAATATTGTGAAATTGAGACCAATCCTGTCTAAGGAAGATTCCGAAATGCTGGTTCATGCCTTCATAATGTCTAGGCTTGATTATTGCAATGCTTTGTTTACTGGCCTACCAGACTCTACGCTACAGCGACTTCAATTAGTACAAAATGCAGCAGCCAGAGTACTTACCCACACACACCGCTCAGAGCATATCACTCCTGTTCTTAAATCATTGCATTGGCTCCAGGGTTGAATTTACAGTGTTGCTAACTACTTACAAAGCATTGCATGGCTTTGGCCCTTCATATTTGCAGGATTTGATTGAACCTTATATTCCCTGTCGTACCCTGCGTTCAGCTACTGCTGAACTTTTAGTGGTTCCTCGTTGCCGATTAAAAACAGCTGGGGGAAGAGCTTTTAGCTGCGCTGCACCGTGCCTCTGGAATTCAATCCCAAGCCATATCAGAGGTGCAGCTACAATTGGTTCTTTTAAATCATATCTTAAAACGTACTTATTCTCATGTGCCTATTCCTCTTAGTTTTGACGTCTTAGGTTATTTATTTATTCATTTATTTATTCATTTTTATTTTTAAATTTATTTTTATTGTAAAGCGCCCTGGGATGTACGCATGAAGAGCGCTATATAAGAGCTTATTGTATTGTATTGTATTGTATTGTATTGTATTCGTTGGCGTGAATGGAGCGGCCTTGCAATACCGAGGGTGCCCGCTAGTCTTCAGTGGTGCTCTATAGGAATAGGAAGCGATTATCTTGGCGCCGATATGGCGCAGTCCGTAGCTATTAACTAACATGATTAAAGAGGTTGTTAAAAATTATGCTTTAAACTTGCCAATGTGGCTGCGAGACGGAGGTCTGGTTGAGATTCCAGACCCGGTTAATAGCTGCCTCGTTATTATTCACACCCCAGTGTTCTTAGAGGTTGAAGGGCAAGTCACTCCTCTGACAAAACTGATGATACTGTAGACACCTCTAGTCCACACATGACAGAATGAGTCTTCGCCCAAGTTTTCCTCTGCACATGGATGGGGATTGAAAATCCACAACTTGTCCTCTGTACTGCTGAAATTCCATTTTTGGCATCAACACAAACACATGTGACTTGTGGCTGTGACATCACTTTTTGTTTCCAGATGTTTTCTTTTTGGCACAGGCAGAGGTGCGGCAAGGTGGCAGGATGTTATCACAGGCAGAGGTGCTGCCCCATTGCAGGATTGCAAATGCCTGCACATATCATCCTTCCTTATTATTGTGACATCACAGCCAGGCCAATGGAAATGACCATCTGTCCTGCGGCCTTGATGGCAATGTAAAGCACACTGGGTTGCCTCTGTGTATGAAATGCGCTATAGATAAAGAAATAAATAAATTTTGATTGATTGATTGACTTGCAAATTCTCATGTCTACAGAAAGAAAGACCATTTTAAAATACAGTGGATTTATATTGTGGATTACACTATTTGCTAAAATGATTTAGATTGTTTCTCACAGACCCATAAGTGTTTTTTGTTTTGTTTTGGTTTTTTTTTACACCAAACTGGTAAGAAAATTTGACATTTTTATACAACTTAAGTGAAAAATAGGGCGACCAAAATAAATATCCCTCATTGTTTCATTAGTGGTTAGGGATGCACATTTTCAAAAAAAAAATCTTGATCGATAATCTTTTAAATTAATGAATAATGGAGTCATGAACAGTAATTCCATAATAGCTATGGCAAAATTGCTAGACAATAGCCAATGGTCAGTCGACACACTGTATTTCCCTCACACAGTAAAGGCATTTAAAACAAAACTTAGAATAAGATTAGATAGCCTGGTGTCGGTTTTTACATAGCTTCCTCTGGTGGGCAAGTAAAATTATTACATTTTCATCCTCACAGCACTCATGACAAAATAATTATTTTAATTTGTTAAGCTTGATCAAGCTTGAGTACTGAAGAATGATCGATTATTGATTAATCATGAGCATCCCATTAGGGCTAAATTGGGTCACAAATAAAGTACAGGTCTCAGTCTCACAAAAAACAAAGACAATTTAATTTCACTTCAATTCAAAAGATTTTTTAGTACAATAAATCATGTAAAAACTACCGGGGGGGGGGGGGTTAGGGGTTAGGGGTCAGGGGCTTTGCACTTTGGATATATACCAATGTATATCCTCCATCAGCAGAAAATGCAAACTTTGATTAAATAATTGAAAAGAATTGCTGTCCTTAGATGCGTTCTCCAATGCTGGAGTACTTTGGATCTTTTTGTTGGTTTTATGCATGGACAGATGGTGCAGTGATAGAAGCTACAACATGTAGTGGAGCGTTGCATGGAGGTGGGTGTCCATGGATAATAACTGACTGGTGCATCTGTTAAAGGAAAAGAATGTAACTGCAGAATACTAATTCAAATAACTTTTGCTGTTAGGACCTTCATGTGTGAGGCATCAAGCACATACACTCGTATAGAATGGAGCTTTCCGGCATACACAGGTATATCAGGCTAATACAAAGACATTCTCTCACGTTAACATTACCATACCTTTTCCATATTTTCTTGAACAAAAGTGGCGGTACGCGTCTTTTTCGTTACTTTATATTGTAGTAAAGGGAGTGACGTACTCCACCGTCAGGATCCTACTACTAATCCCAATTGGCTCACAGAACTAGGGGCCTCAGGAGGGAGGACTGCATTTCTATAGAGACAGAGCGCAATTAAGTCCCGCCCACACCGGAAGGGAAACAATTCATCGCTCTCCATTGCCTTTGTATTGCGTGAAGGTGCGTCCCAGATAGCAAGCGCCTCTGGGCTTCTGGCCAGAATCAGATCAGATCCGGAACACTCCGCCCGACAATGCACTGTAAAATGTAGGGTTCAAGCCAGGTATTAAACACGTCACATATTTTTGCTTCCTTATCAGTTTTAACTGCAATACGCGCACTTTTCTCTGCTCGGCATCTCTTGCAAAAATTAAAGCAAATCAATTCTATAATATATATTTTATTCTCAATTATATAATATTTTATATATTTTAAATACAAGTAATCACACTCCAACTACTTATGTAATGCAGGTA
Organism: Anguilla anguilla; assembly: GCF_013347855.1. Lineage (NCBI taxonomy): Eukaryota > Metazoa > Chordata > Actinopteri > Anguilliformes > Anguillidae > Anguilla > Anguilla anguilla. Next base: position 75,443,276 of record NC_049202.1, on the reverse strand, counting down.
ACTTGCACTTAACCTAATTTAGTAAGATCGAGATCCAGAAGGAAGTTAACAAAAAAAAAACAAAAAAAAAACTTTAAAGCTACCATACAAGAGTTTCTGTTTCCCGGACGCCAGAAACTGATCACCAAGACTCGAGCTGCAATATTTGACGAGTTGGGGTGAGAAAAATAACTTTCTTTAAAGTAAGTAATTATCGAGGCGGCTTCTCTTCGTTTTGCTGTTCTCCTAGCTCTGTTTGTCCGTCCTCTCGCCGTCTCCCCAGCTCTACGTAGGCTACACTATAGCTGGCCTTCTAAAACTCCGGACCGGACCCTGTGTCACATTAGATGTAAATTAATGTATTCATATATTTTTTTGTGTCCGACGCGCTGTGCGATTGAACCAGAGACTGTAAAAAATATGGACAAAGCTACTGTGACGTCACCCATTGCCTCTCCGTGGGTCTGTAAAACACGTTTTGAAGCTCAATGGCGGGCGCGGCCATGTTCTCGATTTGGAGCCAAAACCATAGAGTTAAGCGGCTCTGTGATTTTTACAATGTGATTGACAGTCCGGTGCGAAAAAGCCCATCAACCTGAACGAACGATTGCAGAACGAACTTGAGGCTAGCTGACTGTCTGCCGTTATGTTTTAAAATATATTATCAGATGTTTAGGGAGTTTCATTTCCATCCGTGACTGTACTGTGTCATGTAATCACGTTGTATGACATTAAAAATACAATTATGTTCAGTTATCTTTACATTACAGGCATTTAGCAGACGCTCTTATCCAGAGCGACTTACACAACTTTTTACATAGCATAATTAACTTTAATTTATGTTTCTCAGCAAAACGAATATGCTTAGCTAGCATATCACCTTGCCAGTGAGCTAGGTAGGCTATCCGTGGTTAGCTCACACATTAGCAATATGAACCACAGGGGAAGAACATTGACTACACTGATGGTCAATCAATCAGAGATGTGTAGGCTACTGATGATTTGACTAGGCTAATCTTCGTATAACTGTCTGGTAGACCTGCTGTTAACCGAGCAAGTTGTCGTAGGTTTTCGCCAGTCAGTTAATGAGCCAGTAACTGCTACTAGCTACTCCATCGCCGTTTGTGGTGTTCACTTGCTGGGTGACGCTGGCTGACCGATCGTTCGCAAATCACTTTCTACCGAATAAAAATTAACAATGTCAGCGGTGATTAACAAATCTACCAAGTATTTTAATAAATGATCTGCAGGCGTGTAAATATGACAACGCACTTTGTAGGACAGTTTTCCACCTGGTGCATGAAGACAAAAATAATGTAGCCTACATTGAATTTCTAATTATTATTAGGCTATTGTTTTTTTCTTGTAAATCATCAAAACCAATGGAGAAAAGCCAATATACGCAAGGAGCCCCCAGGACCGATTCTGAGAACCACTGTCTTAAATGCCTAGCTTGTCGGTCTCTTAAATGGTAAAAACATGTTCCTTTCTAAATACCAAGATGGTTAATTTCGTTAAATTCTGTGTGTGATTTCATCGTGTGTTTTATGTTATTCAGCAAATTAACATTGAGACTCTTAATTCGCTTCGTGAAACTGAAAAAATGTTTATCCCAAAATCGGGATTATAGTAGCTTTGTCACATGCGTCAAGCATGGCCCAGGTAGACATTTACGAAATGTACACGACTGACAAGCCGTCAAACCAGCGTCAAACACGTCTGACAGATTGAATGTTTGCCGGTTAAGGTTAGCTAGCTAGTCAAATGGCTTGGTAGCCGAATTTGCGAACTGTTTATTTGGTTAAGTAGGCTAAAGGAAATAGTAAAAATGACTCGGCTACCAAAAAACTTAAGAGGAGGATTATTTTATGGTTGTCTGGTGCAGCTGTAAATAGCACACGCCATAATGAAATCACTACGAAATGAGATGCCTGCATTTTCTGACTTCACACAGGTGGACCGTGGCCGGAGCCGCAATGTCAAGGCCAAGAGGCGCCACCGCCCACCCCAGTGACCATAGACTGTAGCCCCTACTGTAGTTTAATCCTGCGCAGTTATCAGGAAGTGACGCAAGCTGTACCTCATTGGTCCAGAACAAATATTGGCACTGTGCCCAAATGACGCAATAAATCATGAAGTCGACCCATGGACAGTCATAAGACAAATAAAATACACATATTATGACTATTTATTCTTGTGAGAAAAAATTATTGACTTTGTATTTTGATCGCATTTGTACCGTAGACTTACATGGAAACCGGATATGAAAACACCTATACTGGAGCCATCCGTAGTGGCGCTAGTGAGCAACCAGGAACTACAACACCAGGAAATGAGCTTCAAAAACGAAGTCACATTTTTTATTATTTATTTATTTATTTAATGTTTATTTGATAGGGACAGATACATTTAAACATAGCGTATTGATAAACAATAACCAATGCAATGTATCACAGCATTTATAGCATATGCTAATTTCCGATGCTTGTCCCTAGCTGGGCTTTTCAAACACATACATACAGCACAAAATCATATAATCATAAAACACATAATGCTCTAGTAGTTTATTGTATAAAATACATTAAAATTGAGTAAAGATATCATAAAATTTAATAAAAACCTAGCAATTCATAATCACATATGATTACACAACTGGGTGCATTTTAAAAATTGCTTCAGTTTATACTTAAAATGCTCAAAGTTATGGTCGTTTTTAAAATGCATAGGTAAAGAATTCCAGATGCTAACCCCCTTAATAGAAAACGCTGTCTGGCTGTCTTGCACAAGTTTTTCGATATGGAACCTTACAATTCCCCACAGTTGCCCCCCTAGTGGTGAGACCAGAATCCTGCAAAGATTTCACCATGTCACTAAGACATGTTGGAGCCATATCATGTAGGCATTTAAAAGTAAGTTTGGCATTGGCAAACTTAACAAAGTTATCAAAACTTAAAACATGCAGTTTTTTTAGAACGTGACAATGGTGAAATCTTACTGGCTTTTTGTCTAATATTTTTATTGCACGATTATAGACCCTTTCTAATGGTTTGATAACCGAGGGGCTTGCGACAAAGAGGCAACACTATTTTAATGTCCTGTTAACACGACATTAACGTCTCGTTATTTGCTCAAATGACCTGCAGGCACCTACGTATACCGTAAAGGAAATGACGTGTATGAAACATAAGCCAGAGCTGTCGTTTAGAAGAAGCCAATTTAAACTTTCAGCGCGGGATGGTGAACTTTCAGAAGCAAACCCACACCGGCCCTTTTCAGATACAGTTGGACATCCCTGTTTTAGAGAAACAGTATTTTGTAATTATTATCTCTGCCAGGCGAGAGCCTGGAGGAGCTTATGCGTTTGGTCGCGTGTGGGTGCCTGTATCAGTCTGCAGCTAATCTCGCATACTACTGGGCCATTCAGACTAATACTTGTTGAGCATGCTGATAGCAGGCCAAGGACCTAAATTCTCGAATATTTTGCAAATCGGTCAACGACAAGTATTTTATTTTAATTATGATTAATTTCCATCATTGTCCAGTGAAATACATCGATGCAAACTCCTCACTCCTCCTAACCAGCCGCTAGGGGCCGCAAGTGATCAACAACTGCTTCTGTTTGGAATGAAAGCCCAGCGATGTAAAATGTCAATTTCAACGTTAAAATGTCAACAAAATAATCCGCCAACTAATGGGGTACGTTAATGTTTGAATCTGTGGGAATTATTTTGTTGACATTGTCATGTTGAAATTAATATTTTACATTGCTGGTCTTTTGGAATTGTTCCTGTCCAAACAAAAGTGCCAGACTATAACGTCTATATATAATAGCTCTGTAGCGTTTTTGGGATTTTCAGTGGCACATGGTAAAACCGATTTGCAAAATATTTGAGAATTCAGGTCCTTGGCCTGCAGTCAGCATGCACAACAAGTATTAGGCTAATCGGCCCAGTAGCATAATATTATTATTATTATTATTATTATTATTATTATTATTATTAATACCTCAGATTTATATAGCGCTTTTCTTAAAAAGAAAGGGAAATAAAAAAAAACTTTATGAGGTTGAAGGATAAAAGAAATTGTGTCAAAAAAAAAAAACAGTAAAAACAACACTGGGTGGGGGGTTAGCTGGGGAAAGCAAGTCTGAAGAGGTGGGTTTTGAGGGCTGTTTTGAAGGATGGGAGGGTGGGGGCATCTTTGATATGGTTAGTGTGTTCCACAGGGAGGGGGCAGAAACTGAAAAGGCCCTATCACCCCAGGCTCGGCTCTTGGTTCTGGGGGTTTGCAGGAGGTTGGCATCAGGTGGGGACATGATAGTGGAGGAGGTTGGAGAGGTAGGGGGGAGCTAGGTTGTTGAGGGCCTTGTAGGTGGTGAGGAGTATTTTGAACTCAATTCTTTGTTTGACCGGGAGCCAGTGAAGGTCTTGGAGGACAGGTGAGATGTGGTCTCTGGAGCTGGTACTGGTGAGCATGCGGGCAGCTGAGCTTTGTATGTATTGGAGTTTATTGAGGACTTTAGTGGTGATGCCATGGAGAATGCTGTTGCAGTAATCAAGCCTGGATGTAATAAATGCGTGAATGAGTGTTTCAGCAGCGGAGAAAGACAGAAAGGGCCAGAGGCGGGCAATATTTCTCAGGTGGAAAAAGGCAGTTTTAGTGATCTGGTTTACGTGGGGGAGAAATGAGAGGGTGGGGTCGAGGACGATTCCAAGGTTGCGGACGTGGGTGGACGGGATGACAATGGAGCTGTCGATATTGAGTGAGAAATCCTGGGTGGAGCAGGTGAGGGAGTTGGGGCCGATGATGATAATTTCTGATTTATTGCAGTTAAGTTTGAGAGTTCTTTTGCATCCGTGTTTTTACGTCTGTGAGGCAGGTGGTGAGGGTGGAATGGGTGGCTGCAGTGATGGTCTTAGTGGAGAGGTAAAGTTGTGTGTCGTCGGCGTAGCAGTGACACCGGAGGCCATGGTGGCGGAGGATCTGTCCGAGTGGTAGAATGTAGAGGATGAAGAGGAGGGGACCAAGCACTGAGCCTTGGGGGACACCGTGGGTGACTGGGGCAGTGGAGGATTTGCAGTTGAATTGATGTCGGTCGGAGAGGTATGACTTCAGCCAAGAAAGGGCAGTGCCGGTTATGCCAAGGGAGGACTGGAGGTGTGTGATGAGGATGGAGTGATTGATGGTGTCGAAGGCAGCGCTGAAGTCAAGGAGGATGATGATGGAGAGGGAACTGCAGTCAGCAGAGAGGAGAATGTCGTTGGTGACCTTTAACAGAGCAGTTTCTCTACTGTGTATGGAGCGGAAGCCAGATTGGAAGGGTTCGTAGAGGTTCTTGGAATCCAGGTGTGATCTGAGTTGGGAGGCAACAGCACGTTCAAGGATTTTAGAGAGGAAGGGGAGGTTGGAGGTGGGGCAGTAGTTATTGGGGGTGTTGGGGTCAAGTCCAGGTTTTTTCAGTATGGGGGTCACAGCAGCAAGCTTTAGGGCAGGGGGACGAAGCCAGTGGACAGGGAGGAGTTTATGACTTTGCTATTGAGAGGAGAGAGTGAGGGGAGACGGGCCATAACTAGGGTGGAGGGGATTGGGTCCAGAATGCAGGTAGAGGTATTCATGTCAGTGATTATGGAGGATAGGCTGGATCCAGTAATTTTAGTGAAGGAGATGAGAGGGTGATTGGAGAGTAGAGGAGAGGCAGGTTCGGGACCAGGGATGGTGGTGGAGGAGGAGGTGGCAGTTGGGAGTGTATAGTGTCAATTTTAGATTGAAAAAATGATACAAATGAGTCACATTTACTGGGGATAAAGGAGGTGGAGATGGTGTCCATAGGTTTGAGGAGTTTGTTTATGGTGGAGAAAAGTGACTTAGGGTTGTTACTGCCAGATTGGATGATGGAGGAGTAGTGGGAAGTGCGTGCGCTGTTGATGGCGTCTTTGTATTGCTGCTGGTGAAGTTTGTATGCATCAGAGTGGACAGTGAGACCGGTTAGATTTAAGGTTGTGGAGTTGCTCAGTGTACCAGGGGGCAGAGTGAGTGTAAGAGACAGACTTGGTTTTTATGGGAGCGAGCTGATTAAGACAGGAGGGGAGTGCGTTGTTGTAGTTGGTGACCAGTTCAGTGGGGGAAGCATTCTGGATGAGGGCGGGGTCGGAGATGGTGTCAGCCAGTAAGGAGGAGTGTTACGACCTCATGGGTCTAGGGGTGCATGGGGTATGTAACTTGATGTTAATAGCCGGGAGATGTTAATGCTGTAGATATGGTAACAACAACAAAAACACAGACAAAGCAGCAACTCAGTGCACGGGTGTTTTACTGTGATAACAACAAAAAGGTGCAACAAACTACCAGACATACAACAACCCAGACACACACTACCAGGGTCAACGGACGCTGGATGTTGCCAAAAGAACAGAAAAACAAGCTAGCTAAACCAGAGAGTAAACTAATCTAGTGTATCAAGTACACAAACAAAAGGCCTATCTACTCTAACTAGCAGACTGAAAACACAATTGGTTGGCAATCACCCCTAAGGACTAGTGAATCTATACATAACATAGCCTACGGGCATATGTACAGGAGCCCCCAGTCTTACCTGTCCCAAGCCTTGGAAGTGTACATAAAACAAGACAAGTTCAAATGAGTGGCTAACATACATAGTCAAATACACAACACAGAGCAAACAGTCAGACATCCATTGTTACAAACAGGTGGGGTGTATATATAGTAGATGTGGCGAGTTCTGATTGGTGGTCCAGAATTGACATGGAGGGTGGGGCTTGGTGAAGGTGGGACTTGGTGGATGGTGACTGACAGGTGAAGGCAGGGAAGTCCACACAAAAGAAAAACATGGCACGTAACAAGGAGAGAGAGGAGGGGTGGATAGATTTAAGATTACGGAAAGTTAAGGAGCGCTTCTGCCTGATGGGGGCATATTTTATGGATGTTGATTTATGTCAGTGCATTTTCTGGCATTGTTCCGGACCATTGACCTTGTATAAAATTCATAAGTGGACCTTTAGTAAAAAAGGTTCTGTACCCCTGCACTATAGGCTACACTAGCCTACTCTTGCCCCAATGCTGATGAATATACCTGTACTTATTGTGAAGTAAATGCTAAGCTATCGGAGAAGCACACATCCACTCCACTGTGAGATATAAGCTAGTGCGGATTTGCGGTAGCCACCACATAGCATAGTGTGCGTGGATGCAACAGCAGTAACAACCAGGGGGCCAGGGATTTAATTCATTTTAGCCAATGCCTGTGCTATCCTCGTGTACATGTTGATGTATGCACGTGACCAAGAACACAACTGAGCGTGTCTGATGAGCGAAAAAAACGGTAGTTCCTAGTTCTGATAGGCGCCCCATGGGTTCCTATTGGAGTCGCTGTCTCTACATATTATAAGGTAGCAACAGCGGTAACAACCATGGATCGGGACAATGTACAAATCGCAGGAAATCCATCAATTAGACGACCTCTTACAAGCTGACCAGAGCTATTGTCAAATGTAAATCGTGCGACTGTGTGCTCTGATGAGATTTTTTTAGGGGCAGGTACTCAAAGTGAGATCTCATACAAAACACGTTTTCAATGTACAAAAATGCCAAGTTACTCACACATACAAAGCACTGTCTATAAGTCATTTGTTCAAACTGGAAAATCTATGCCTGTCATTAAAAATATTTATATCAAAATGACGCCAAGTTACTGTTCTACAAACAATATAGGCTATCTTGCCTCACCGAAATTAAATAAGCTGTATTCCAAAGCAGTGCTACCCAATGTTTCCTCAATTGCTTCAAGTCACTTGTCTATTTAGCGTGTGTATGTGAGATTTTGATTGGCTCGTGTAGGTGAAGGATTGGCTGGTGTCGGTAAAATGTCCAATGGGGAGACATTTTGTTTGTGGGCTCGGCAGCAGGAAGAGGAAGAAGAAGAAGGAGAAAATGCAAAATCCGCTTAGTTTAGGGCTTTATTGTGTGGAAATATGAAGTTGTTTATAAATTCTGTCTGTTGAAATGGGGTCAGAATATACAGAATTTAATGTTTTTAAGGGCTGAGTGTCTGTGGCTGTGGTTATTTCTGTGGGGAACCCTGAAAAGGGGAAAACTCTCCGTGGTGAATAGGCATGGGGCATGCCGCCCCGCCAAGGCGTAACTTGGCGGGATGGCATACCTGCCATCCCAATAAGGGCACATCAACTCAGGAAAAAACTGTATTATGGCACCCAGTTCAATTCAATTCAATAAACTTTATTTATCCCTGAGGGGCAATTAATTGCTGGGAATATCATCAATCAAAAATAAATGGGACACAATACACACAACAACCGAACATCATATTCACCAGAAATGATCTCATGACAAACAGACAGACAAACTAGCCCAACCAGATCGCTACGCGAGCAGCGCCCGGGATTACTGTTATTGTACAGATATATATATTTTGCCAAGCTAAATGAAAGACAGCGACAATAATAGAAATATTTAAAGCGTTTGGTTGCAGTTATTGCTGCTAAAAGTGGTGCAACCAGGTATTACGTTTAAGGGGGCAATTACTTTTTCACATGAGTGATATGGGCGTTTCACTTTTTTCATTAAATGAAATAAGAATTTAATAACAAATTTAATTTTGCCTAAAGATCTGAAACCATTCAGTGTGACAAATATGCAATCAAGAAGGGTAAATACTTCTTCACGGTACTGTATGTGCTCATAAATGGGGACATGTTTTCGGTTATGCTAATGCAACTATTCGGAGAATAAAAATGAAAATAATTATTAATTTAAGATTTGCTCCTGATTTACTGACTACTTTATTTCCTGTTCTTAGGTGTCTCTAATGGCTGACTCGATCCTGGAGATCCTGGAGGAACTGTCAAACAAGGAATTTAAGACGTTCAAATTTTGTTTGAATTACCAGGTACTGAAAGAATGTAGACCCATTCCACGAAGTCAACTGGAAGACAAAGATAGGACAGATGTTGTCATGTTGATGGAGAAATTCTATGATCACAAGATGGTGGAGGTCACTCTGGAGATCTTAAAGAAAATTCCAAGAAAGGATCTCATTGGAAGATTGATGAGCAATCCTGGAAAAGGTAAGACGCATCAGTGTTTCTGAGTATACAGAGAATAAAAGAGTAGTCATTAGAATACTTCATTTACATTACATTTATTTGGCAGATAGTTTTATCCAAAGTGACATACAAAAGTGCATGCCAAAGGTCATTGGAACAACTACAAAACACAGGTGCGATAAGGTACTATACTCATTTTGTACAGTTATTAATAGTCAAGAACACATAAAGCCCAGTTGACACAGTGAACATTATTCTCACCTAACCTACGCTAAGCCAACTAGGGAGCAGTACAAGCTCCAACATCAGGACGATAATACAAACTACAGTAAGTGCTGGAATGGAGGTACATGAGTTATATGTTACAGTTACAGTTACAGGCCCTTTCTTGAAGCAGGCCTTTTCATTTTAAAGGTTACTGACCTTACATGCTGCACAACCTCATCTCAGGAACATTCAGTGTAGCTCAAGTCTGGTAAATAGACCCCCCACTACAGTGTACCCCAATCAGGGTCCCCCTCCAGACTACAGCTGTCCCATTCAGGGTCCCCCTCCAGACTACAGCTGTCCCATTCAGGGTCCCCCTCCAGACTACAGCTGTCCCATTCAGGGTACCCCTCCAGACTACAGCTGCCCCATTCAGGGTACGCCCCCCCCCCCCCCCCGACTACAGCTGCCCCATTCAGGGTACCCCTCCAGACTACAGCTGCCCCATCAAGGCTCCAGAGTGCGACCAAAAATCTATCAAGTGAGACTAAACATTTTCATTGGTCGCACAGGTGCGCCTGACATTTAGCAGGTCTGTCTGTGTGTGTGTGTTGCGTTAGTGTTTTTCCCCACCCGCATTCTGCGCCCCTACTCTGCCTCTGGTTGGCTCTGAGCCTGATATTCTTCTTCACTGAATGTGGGTGGGGGAAAAAAGGCATGTGGGTATTAGTTCGGAAGCCGAGAGCGGCCTTGCATTTATTTTTTTTATCCCATTTTCTCGAAATCGCTAATTAATTATTTCGTTTTCTCGAGAAAACAAATAATGATTTTCTCTAGATCACAACGTAATTGTGTCATTTCGACTTGAGACTGACTTGAGGCAACAGTAACCCAAGGCTATGTCGGAGGAAGGAAGTTGGGTAAAGTTGGAAATATATTCACATATTCAAACTTCCCGGATTAATAACTCATAAGCGAAACGTTGTTAAAACACAAACGACGCCTCTTTAGTACCGTAGTATGGTAGACAACGAGCTACAACCTAAAAACGAACCTCCGACTCCAAGCTGGACAAATAACCTAGGTCTCTATGTACAGCCGGCTGTGAGACGAGTGCGCAGGGACCGTCTAAAAAGTGCAACACCGAAAAGAGATACTACAAAAATATTCAATAACTTCACTCATATAGTGTAGCATCCCCAAAATCACTTCACACATCAATGGTCTCCGGTTGGTTATACTACAACACTTAGTTTGTAAAAATGTGCTTTTGCAAAATTTTGGGAAATTTTTATTGGGAAAATTATTTGATAACTTCACTCTTATGACAGTGTAGTACCATCAAATTCAGTTCAACCTCCGGGAGCAGCTCACACTTTTGTTTGGGTTATTTGAGTTTGATTTATTTATTTGAGTTTGTCAAGCACTTTAAACATCAGCAGTTTTTAAGTTTATTTTTTAAACAATTGAGGTTATTGCGATTTCTTGTTTATGCTGTGATTTAAATAAAGGAAAAAAAAACTTATCTTCACCTTTATTCCTGTTTACTATCATTTACATAATGTGTTAAGAAATGACCAATGTGTATTGGAACTGACAAAAAAGGTAACGCTTAAAATGTATTATTGCGGCGCCAAAAGGGGCGGTGAAAAATTTTGGGTGCACCTAAATGTAAAAGTTAGGCGCACCAGTGCAACCAATGTAAAAAGTTAGTCTGGAGCCCTGCCCATTCAGGGTACCCCTCCAGACTACAGCTGCCCCATTCAGGGTACCCCTCCAGACCACAGCTGCCTCATTCAGGGTACCCCTCCAGACCACAGCTGCCCCATTCAGGGTACCCTGAGTCCACCCATTCATGACACTCTTGTTGCATATACCCCCATTCCAGAACTTTTTGTAATTTGTATTGGTCCTAATATTGTAGCTTGTTCTTCTCCCTAGTTTGGCTTGGCATAAGTTAGGTCAGGATAATATTCACTGTGTGAACTGGACTGTGCTTTTGGCTATAAGTAGCTGTACGAAATTAGTATTGTACCTTATTGAACCTGTGTTTTGTAGTTGTCTAATGACCATAATATGCACTTTTTGTACATCGCTTTGGATAAAAGCGTCTGCGAAATAAATGTAATGTAATGCTACCCAGCCCTTGTTATCCATGGTAAACCAGGCCTGTCCAGGTGTACTGGCTTCAGTTTCAGTCACATAATTGGGGGTATGTTACTATTTCTACCAAACCCATGGGTGCAATGGAATCCTATAGGACAACGGTGTATTTTTCTAGCAGTCACTAAAGCTGTCTAAAGTATACTCAGTAAGAAGAAAGAACTTCAGGATTGAGAACCACCAGCGAACATGTCTACGAACACCGTTGTCGGTATATAGTGAAGCGGCTTTAGTTTATCTAGCTATGCAAAAGAAGAAGAAAAGGCGAAGGAGATGATACGTTCACCCTCTAAATCAGAGTAGGATGGAGAATGGAGAGTTTTGTCTGTACATTCGGCAAATGCGGAGTTTAGACGAGGGGGTCCACTTTCTCTTCCGAATGTGTGCTAGGCGTTTTGATGACTTGCTGAAACGAGTAGCACCATTCATCAAACATGCGGGAACTCACAGAATACCCATCTCTACAGAAGAGAGATTGGCGTTGACTCTCTGTACAAGCATGTGAAGTCTGACCTCTGAACTCTCAACAATGATGTAACCAACCATGTGATATTTGGACCAATAGTTGAGACGGGGAGGTCGGAGAACAAAAAAGAAGTTTTCCAAAAGTTCTCCCTGGGGGCCGTCGCACACTGCACTGTACGAACACACAACACCGCGTCTTTTTGTTCTTCAGTTGTTCTCATTGCTTCGTTTTGGTCAAAAAGTTCTACTTCTTACGAAGTATACTGCCTACTTAATGCACGAGTGTGCCATGCACTGTCAAAGGTGAATGCTTTTATCTGAACCGTTAGTGGTTTTGCCTTACATTCTAAAAATGGAATACTAGATTAATTGTTCTGGATTCCTCAGGGTGACAATGAGGGGAGGGGTACTGTAGGAGAGCAATAATACATCAGTTTTAATGAATTATTGTATAAAAATGTGATATTAATGGGTTCCTCAATCCGCTTAAAATGGTTCCCTCTCAAAGTAAACACAAGGAAGTCCAAATTGTTTGGTTTTAAAGTTCTTATTTTGAAATGAGTACAGTATTTTATTACAAAGTGTTTAAGCACTCAAAGTGCTGGGTTTTATGACTATTTCCTCATTAGACTGGGTGAGTTTACTCAGAGTGGGTCAATTTTCTCATTGAAGTGCGTGGGTGAGTTTGATCATTAGAGTGAGTGGGTGAGTTTGCTCATTAGAGTGGGTGAGTGAGTTTGCTCATTAGAGTTGAGTGAGTGAGTTTGCCCATTGGAGTTGAGTGAGTTTGCTCATTAGAGTTGAGGGAGTGAGTTTGCTCATTGGAGTGAGTGAGTGTGCTTATTAGAGTTGAGTGAGTGAGTTTGCTCATTACAGTGGAGTGAGTGAGTTTGCCCATTGGAGTGAGTGAGTGTGCCCATTAGAGTTGAGTGAGTAAGTTTGTTCATTAGAGTTGAGTGAGTTTGCTCATTACAGTGGAGTGAGTGAGTTTGCCCATTGGAGTGAGTGAGTGTGCTCATTAGAGTTGAGTGAGTTTGTTCATTAGAGTTGAGTGAGTTTGCTCATTAGAGTTGAGTGAATTTGTTCATTAGAGTGAGTGAGTTTGCTCATTAGAGTGAGTGAGTTTGCTCATTACAATGAGTGAGTTTGCTCATTACAATGAGTGAGTTTGCTCATTAGAGTGAATGAGTTTGCTCATTAGAGTGGGTGAGTTTGCTCATTAGAGTGGATGAGTTTTATATTTTTAAATCGTATCCTTTTTCTGCAGGTGCGGAGGTCAGAGAGCAGACAGTGAGGAAACGGCCATCGTAAGTGTCTATTCAACCCTCTCACTGCTACCCTCTTATATACTTCGACCCCTACCCTCTATGAATATACTATGACCCCTACCCTCTACGATTGTACTATGACCCCTACCTTCTACGAATATATACACTATATGACCAAGTATCTGGACACTCCTTGGTCTGAGGCTGTTTTTCACGACTTGGGCTAGGCCCCAGTGAATGCAAATCTTAATGCGATGACATGTTAGAGGATTCTGTGCTTCCAACTTTGTGGCAACAGTTTGGGGAAGACCCTTTTTTGTTTCAGCCACACAATGAGAGCAATGCTCCAACATCTAGTGTAAAGCCTTCCCAGAAGATTGGAGGTTATTCAGCAAAAGGTGGACCAATTCCATATTAATGCCCATAATTTTGGATGATTCCCTCTAAAGAATATACCATCAACCCTTCCCTCTAAAGAATATACCATCACCCCTGCCCTTCAAAGAATATACCATCATCCCTACCCTCTAAACCAGGGGTTCCCAACCTCAGTCCTGCAGCCCCCTGTGTATGCTGGTTTTCCTTCCAACCACAATTGATATCACAGAAACGTAATAATTAAATTTAATAAGCTGTTAATTTTTTATTATTTAGGTGCTTTTAATGTCTAGAGGGATTATCTACCTTCTTAAACCACATTATGTCAGAAATAGCTAAGCATTCCATGAAGAATAACAGTGTGATCATGTTGTGCTTATGAAGCCATATTGCAAACAATTACGTAAAAATAGTGTTACATGCGGCAGTCCTGGGAAACACCGTTGGTTGCCACATGGAGAGAAAGAGAGAGAGAGAGCACACCCACACAAAATGAAATAAAACAACATCTTCACCCTTCCCCCTCACAGGTTCCAGGCGAAAACGATAAACTAAAACAACAGACAAAAATATGAAATACAAAGCAACCGCTTTACAGTGCGCCGCTCGGAGCTGGCCCACTTTCCACTTTTCAGTGGCAGTTTACATTCTGTTGGCGCCATTATGTATTTTTTGTTTGTTTTATTTTATCCTTATCTAAAAACACTATGTGACTACAATGTATACACATGCAATTCTGATATTGAACACAGGGTGGAGCATTAATGCAGGGAGTGCATACAGCGAAGCTCCTGGTGATGAGAATCAGCAACGGGAAGCAAACAGTTTTTGACTGTGTTTTTGTGGCAGTTGTTAGCTTCGCTGGCGTGCTTATATCTGAATTTGCTGAATGGAAACAGCAACGTTGCTATCTACCTGTGTTATGGTGAGCATGGTTATGCCGAACTGTGAATAAATAGATCGCCGAATCCAAAGATATACAGTGCACTGGACATTAGTTTATTTTTAGTTGTGTTGGGTTGCCTGTTCTCGTCATTATGTTATTTTATGTCAAAAATGACATAGTGTTATTTTTGACATAGAATGCACTGGTCTTGGTCATTTGCTCTTGACCATTGAGCACCATTGAAAATGTCCTCTGTGCAGCCCTTTCGATTCGAGCCAGAGCAGGACATTACTCGTGAGGAAAGCACAGAGGACAGCCCTCATCAAATTAATGAAAACAATGAAGATCAGAGGCCAGAGGAGGCAATAGAAGGGCGTTAGAGATGGTGTCTGTGGAGCAACTGCTCGCCTATGCCAACAGAGAAGGAAAAGTTGTCCGTTGTAAAAAGCTGTACTTTTTAGCAGCAGCTGTTCAAAGTCACTTGACCATATCAGATCATTGTTTTTGGTGTAACTGAAATGGGTTTCCTTTAAGCAAATTCTCCCAAATGATGACTATTGTACCAGGAAAACCGTTAAAACCGATTCTCCCAGGGTGATTCTTTGGGCATCCCTTAATTGCAAGCAAGCCTTCCACATTACGCTTACCCCTTTGTATGCCCGAATAAGATCTGGACTGGAATCCACACCACCAAGAGACACCACCCCCCCCCCCCACTCTTCTCCAGACACAGGGGAACCATTAAAATCTAGTGACAGTGATAATATGCTTAGTAAGCTGGATGTGACCTCATGCATCCAAACATGTAGGCAATACATATCTATCTGTAAATATATTTTACTTCCCCCTCCATAGTTGGATTCATAACCACCCTATACCATCTCATAACAGCTGAGTGTGCTGTTCTATATAACATATCTCCTGAATTTCATTTGATATTATTCCACCACATTTATATTATCCCTGGTTATTTACATGCACATATACATATTCCTTTCTTTCAGTCCATAATCTATAAGTCCATAATGTGGGTATTGGTCAACCAGGTTCTCCTCTCATTCCTCCAGGCTACGAGTGTTGATTGCGGGTCATGAGGCTGTCTCGTGGTAGTCGGCTTATATTGCCTTTCCAACTGAATTTACAGCCTGTGATATTTACCACTACACCGATGTGAAGTGGAAAGTCCAGAGACGGTTAAAAATGCACCGTATACATCTAATATGATCAGTTTAAAAATCTTTACCTTTTTAATGCAATTGTTTGCAATGGAGTACAATATGCACAATTTAAATAATGGATTTTTGTTACATGCTTGGTATACCTGTGGGAGTTTCATACATAATGTAGTTCAAGAGGGTAAATAACTCATCTATAAACATGAAAAACATCTAATAAATAATATACTATCACCCCAACCATCTAAAGACTCCTACCTTCTGAAGAATATACCATCACCCCACCCATATAAAGACTCCTACCTTCTGAAGAATATACCATCACCCCAACGATCTAAATACTCCTACCTTCTTAAGAATATACCATCACCCCAACCATCTAAAGACTCCTACCTTCTGAAGAATATACCATCACCCCAACCATCTAAAGACTCCTACCTTCTGAAGAATATACCATCACCCCCAACCATCTAAAGACTCCTACCTTCTTAAGAATATACCATCACCCCAACCATCTAAATATTCATGCCATCTGAAGGGTATACTATCATAGAATAAACAACTAAATCATACACTCACCCCAACCAGTTAAAGAATATACCATCACCTCTACCCTTTCAATCCTACACCTTTGCCCCAACCTTCTAAAGAATATACTATCACCACTACCCTGTTAAATTCATTTTAGTTGAGCCTTGCCGTCTCTGCTGTCCCCTGTCTGTCAGAGATGCTATACTGAACAGCCCTGAGGTGAAGCGCAAAAGGAGCCTGAATATGGAGCCTGTGTTTGAGGCCCAGCAGGCAGGGACACAGGTAAGGCCTTCACTCACTCACCTGAGTCTGTACCTGCATTCACTCACTCACCTGAGTCTGTACCTGCATTCACTCACTCACTTGAGTCTGTACCTGCATTCACTCACTCGAGTCTGTACCTGCATTCACTCACTCACCTGAGTCTGTACCTGCGTTCACTCACTCACTTGAGTCCGTACCTGCGTTCACTCACCTGAGTCTACCTGCATTCACTCACTCACCTGAGTCTGTACCTGCATTCACTCACTCACCTGAGTCTGTACCTGCATTCACTCACTCACCTGAGTCTGTACCTGCATTCACTCACCTGAGTCTGTACCTGCGTTCACTCACTCACCTGAGTCTGCAACTGCGTTCACTCACTCACCTGAGTCTGCAACTGCATTCACTCACTCATCCGAGTCTGTACCTGCGTTCACTCACTCACCTGAGTCTGTACCTGCGTTCACTCACTCTCTTGAGTCCGTACCTGCGTTCACTCACTCACCTGAGTCCGTACCTGCGTTCACTCACTCAAGTCTGTACCTGCGTTCACTCACTCACCTGAGTCTGTACCTGCGTTCACTCACTCACTTGAGTCTGTACCTGCGTTCACTCACTCACTTGAGTCCGTACCTGCGTTCACTCACCTGAGTCTACCTGCATTCACTCACTCACCTGAGTCTGTACCTGCATTCACTCACTCACCTGAGTCTGTACCTGCATTCACTCACTCACCTGAGTCTGTACCTGCATTCACTCACCTGAGTCTGTACCTGCGTTCACTCACTCACCTGAGTCTGCAACTGCGTTCACTCACTCACCTGAGTCTGCAACTGCATTCACTCACTCATCCGAGTCTGTACCTGCATTCACTCACTCACCTGAGTCTGTACCTGCGTTCACTCACTCACTTGAGTCCGTACCTGCGTTCACTCACTCACCTGAGTCTGTACCTGCATTCACTCACTCACCTGAGTCTGTACCTGCATTCACTCACCTGAGTCTGTACCTGCGTTCACTCACTCACCTGAGTCTGCAACTGCATTCACTCACTCACCTGAGTCTGTACCTGCATTCACTCACTCACCTGAGTCTGTACCTGCGTTCACTCCCTCACTTGAGTCTGTACCTGCATTCACTCACTCACCTGAGTCTGTACCTGCATTCACTCACTCACCTGAGTCTGTACCTGCATTCACTCACCTGAGTCTGTACCTGCGTTCACTCACTCACCTGAGTCTGCAACTGCATTCACTCACTCACTTGAGTCTGTACCTGCGTTCACTCACTCACCTGAGTCTGTACCTACGTTCACTCACTCACCTGAGTCTGTACCTGCGTTCACTCACTCACTTGAGTCTGTACCTGCGTTCACTCACTCACCTGAGTCTGTACCTGCGTTCACTCACTCACCTGAGTCTGTACCTGCATTCACTCACTCACCTGAGTCTGTACCTGCATTCACTCACTCACCTGAGTCTGTACCTGCGTTCACTCACACATCTAAAGCAGCACCTATTTGCACGGGACTAGTATTACCTGGGGACCTCTAGTAACTTGTAATAATTGCGGAGGTCGTCTGTGATCTTAATCCCATGCGAATCTGCCATGTCCGTACCGCAAATTACCTACCATATTTTGCCAAACACAGAGGTCATGTGATAATGTTAGTCCCGTGCAAATCGGCATCTCGGTGATTTGAGGTCGTATTTTACTGTTATGCAGAGCAGAGCCTTAACATTTTCAATCATATCCGGGGGTATAATGTCAGTAAATTTGAGTAAAATACAGGCTTATCCCGTGCGAAACACAGACGTCGGGGGGTAATTTGTAAATCACATGAGGTCCCCAGGTAATACTAGTCCCATGCGAACAGGGCTTAAGTCTGAACTATATTATCTGAATGTGTATCTGAACTATTATTATGGAGGTATTTTTGTAGCAAAAGTCACAAATATCATAAATATTTAAGTGGTTTCACTAATATGTCAATGGGGTCCATTTCCATATTTGTGAAACCATTTAGATATTTGTGACTTGCTACAAAAATACCTCCATATATAATTGCTAAATAATTGTGGCTTTCCTCATCAATTCTCTATTTCTTCAGTGTCAGGTGTGGTTTAACTGTTGTCTTTATTTCCCTGCAGTCCATGACTGAAGATGGTTCACTCCTGAACTCCAGTCACCAGGACCTGGAAACAAAAAAAAGTACATTATTTTCACTTTAATTATGATGATAAAACAATGATGTAACACATTTCTGCTGTTCTCTGTGTAACTTAGACACTACCTCTGTGTAGTTCACAACCTACATACACACTACTGCTGTTTAGTTCACAACCCACTATTTGATATCATACACAACATATAGGTATATTGCTTTACTTTGTAGAACAGTATAAATCCTACCACTTCAGCGAAATGTCTGTTTCTTCTTCAGAAATGTGTGCTGAAAGAGTCCGGGAGAAGCTGAAGTCTAGGCTGAAGAACAGGTTTGAGTGTATATATGAAGGCCTTGCCAAGCCTGGAAAACACACCCTGCTCAACAGTATTTACACTGAGCTCTACATCACAGAGGGGGACTGTGAGGGTGTTAATGAGGAGCACGAAGTGTGGCAGATTGAGACAGCATCCAGGACACATGCTATACAAGACACTGCAATCAAATGCAACGACATCTTTAAACCCTTATATGGACAAGAGATACCCATCAGAACTGTGCTGACCAAGGGCATCGCTGGTATTGGAAAAACGGTCTCCGTGCAGAAGTTCACTCTTGACTGGGCGGAAGGAAAAGCTAATCAGGATGTTGATTTCATTTTTTTTCTTCCTTTTCGGGAGCTGAACTTGATTAATGAGGAGTACAGTCTCCTTGAGCTTCTGAAGGTCTTTCATCCTGAAATGAAAGGGTTTGAAAATATTGAGTTTGATAATTACAAGGTTTTGTTCATCTTTGATGGTCTGGATGAATGGATGAATTTCAGTGCCCGGAACCGTAAGATACTGTCTGACGTAAGAAAAAAATCTCCTGCAGATGTGTTGGTGACTAACCTCCTTAAGAAGAATCTCTTCCCCTCTGCTCTCCTCTGGATCACCTCTCGACCTGCAGCAGCCAATTGGATCCTGCCTGAATTAATTCACCGGGTGACGGAGGTCAGAGGATTCAATGATGCACAGAAAGAGGAGTACTTCAGGAAGAGATTCAGGGATCAGAATCTGGTTGAAAGAAGTATCTCTCACATAAAGACATCCAGGAGCCTTTACATCATGTGCCATATACCACTCTTCTGCTGGATGTCTGCTACTGTTCTGGAGCGACTTTTGAGTGGACCTGACAGTGGAGAACTCCCTAAATCACTGACTGAAATGTACTCATACTTCCTCTACACCCAGGCTGAATTCATGCAGAAAAAATATCAGGAGAACCATAAGACAGATGCACAGAAAATTCTGGAACCGGTTAAGGAGATCTTTCTGAAACTGGGGCAGCTGGCTTTTCAACATCTGGAAAGGGGCAATTCAATATTTTATGAAGAGGACCTGAGAAAGTGTGACATTGATGTCACAGAAGCATCAGTGTACTCTGGGGTGTGCACAGAAATCTTGAAAGAAGAGTCTGTGCTGCATCAGAAGAAAGTCTACTGCTTTGTGCATCTGAGCCTCCAGGAGTACCTGGCTGCATTGTATGTGATTCATTCATTTATAGGAAAGAACTTCAAGGCTTTGAAGCCCTTCTTCGGTAAAAAGACTTTACCCAATGGACTGTCTCTCAGTGACTTCCACAAGAAAGCTATTAAGAAGGCTCTGGAGAGTAAGAATGGACACCTGGACCTTTTCCTTCGATTTCTTCTGGGCCTCTCACTGGATTCCAATCAACGCCTTGTCCAAGGTCTACTGACACAGACAGGAAGTAACCCAAAGTGCATCCAGAAAACAGTTCAGCACATCAAGGTCTTTAAAGAGAAAGATCCCTCCCCAGAAAGATGCATCAACCTGTTCCACTGTCTGTCTGAACTCAATGATGATTCCCTTGTGAAGGATGTCCAAAAGTACTTGAGCTCAGGAAGTCCATCTGGTGAAAAGATCTCCCCTGCTCACTGCTCTGTCCTGGCCTATGTGCTCCTAGTGTCAGAGGAGGAGCTGGAGTTTGACCTGAGAAAATACAACACCTCAGAAGAGGGGCGACGTAGACTAGTCCCAGCTGTGAAGTGCTGCAGGAAGGCTGTGTAAGTATTAGTTTGTAATTCATTACCATAATCTACCATAAAAACCTCAGTCCAAATTTATCTGATATCACCATTTATGTCCCCATTTACTTCATTGCATTTATTTTTGGCCAAAGCTTTCATCCAAAGCGACGTACAATATGTGCATACCAAAGGTCATTGGAACAACTACACAAAAACAGGTCTGATAAGGTACTATTCCCATTATGTAACAGTTATCCATTGCCATGAACACATTCAGTCCAGTTCACACAGTAAGTATAGGCTAGACCAAAAAGTTATGGTAAGTCAAACTAGGAGGCATGATGTCAAGGTACAACAAGATAACAATACATGTGCAATGGAAGGGCTGGATAGAGATACAAGTGCAACATGAAAGTGCTAGAGGAACAAGATAGAAGGATACAAGTGTGTAAGAGTGATGCTAGATTGGGAGTTCCCTGCAGAGTAGTGATAGTCTAGGTACAGTCTGAAGAGATGTATCTTCAGACCCCAGCTGCAGAAGATAGGCAATGACCAAGTGGTTCGTACAGGAATGGGGAGTTTGTTCCACCACTGGGTGAGATAGGGTGGAGAAGCTCTGTGGTAGGGACATGCGAGAACCATTCACCGAGATGGTAGGGAGTGTGAGTCACCCTGCTGTAGTGGAGCAGAGTGGTTGAGCTGGTGTGCAGTGTAGGCCAGGGTCAGGACATGATCCTGGCAGTGACCGGTAGCCAGTGGAGTGACCTCAGCAGGGGAGTAATGTGGGAGAACTTGGGAAGGTTGAAGACAAATAGGGCAAAAGCATTCTGAATCATCTGTAGTGTCTGTATGGCACAAGCTAGCAGGCTTGCAAGGAGGGAGTTGCAGTAATTAAGACGGGAGGTCACCATAGCCTGGACAAGTAGTTGGTTGGAGTGTGTGGTCAGGTGTTGTACAGGAGGAAACTGCAGGCCTTGATGTGCTCCTTGAGGTTCAGCTGGTCACCCAAGACCACCCCCAGGCTCTTTGCAGAGTGAAAGGCAGTCACTGAGGTACCATCAACAGTGATGGAGAGCTCCCGTAGTAGGGAGGTCTTTTATGGGAAGAATAGCAGCTTAGTCTTGTTGAGGTTGAACTTCAGGTGATGCCTGACTATCCATGTTGAGATATCAGCCAGGCGGGCAGATATTTTCTCATTGACCTGTACTTTTTCAAATTAAAAACATTTACAATTTACAATGTGACTCACTTTGCAGTGCAGGAGCTCAAATATCCACACAAGATTCTCTCAGTTGCTTGTCTCTCCGTTATGGTCCCTGTCCTGTTAATTTTTTTGATGCAACATATATCCAGTTTCTAGAAATCCGACATGCATTGCATGCAATAGTTTTGTCTTAATACAAGAAATCAGTTGTGAATTGGATTTGTCCAATCCAACTTGTATTACATCTGAATGCAGTATGGGCCACATTGTGCTGATATGGAATATCAGTGTAAACAGCCCAGTGTACGTCCCCTGTCACAGTGTCACCAACATTTTTCTGACAGGAGGCTGGTGAGGCTTGCTTCTGGCACCTTTCCAAAGGCTATTTGTTGTCGTTGCTTTTAGATGAGGTGATGGCTGGTTGTTGCCGTTGGATGAGGCAATAGCTGGTAGGTTATCAGATGGAAAACAAGGTTAAAGACATTGTAATGTAAAACATGTTAAAAATCAGAGAACCACAATAATAATGAGCTAAGATTTCTGTCGCTACTTTTCTCCAGGCTCAGTGGCTGTAATCTCACAATGAAATCTCTTCAATCTGTGGACTGTGCCCTGCAGTCAGTCTCCTCACCCCTCAGAGAGCTGGACCTCAGCAACAACAACCTGGGAGATTCAGGAGTGGAGCTGCTCTGCTCTGCACTAAAGAGTCCAAACTGTAAATTACAGACTTTGAGGTAAGGTGTGATGTTTAAAAGTCCAGATTTACTCACATTTGACCTTGTTGGGGCGACATAGCTCAGTAAGTAAGAGCGGTTGTCTGGCAGTCGGAGGGTTGCTGGTTCGATCCCCGCCCTGGGCGTGTCGAAGCGTCCCTGAGCAAGGCACCTAACCTCTCTGATGAATGGATAAAAGCGCTATATAAATGCAGTCCATTTACCATTTACCTTGTAATACATGAGCTTACTGTATATTAAATATATTAATTCATGAAATATGGAATCATTGAACATTCTTGACTTGAATAATTCACATATCTTGAAGTGATGTTGAGTGTTTTAAAAATAAGTGTTTGTAGATCCAGACTGAAATGTCCATCACTCTCAGTAGTAAGCTGAATCAGGGCTCCATTTTTGCATGCTGAGGTCAGTAAATCAGTGCAGGAGTTTGCTAACCAGTTTAGTAAGTGAAATTCATTACAAACTGTTTCTCTGGGATTGACGCACTGGACCTCATTTATGACCAAACATCATATGATCAAATTTGAGCTGCGAAAAGGCCAGCCACTCTCTCAACCATCTGAGCTCCTTTCATGTCCAGTGTTATTGTTCTATGCATTATTTCCTTCTTGTTAGGCAACATTTTAATAGTAATAATAATGATAATAAATATAGCTGCAAGCAGCAATATCGGGGGCCAAACACCAAGTGTGAGCCGTAGCACTATGGGGGGTTCTTTGTCATGGACTGCAAAACAAATCCAAATATTATTCATACTAACTTTGGTGTGTATTGGATGTAAGGGCACATTTGTAATAATTATTTAAAATGAGATTAGATTATTGTAGAAAATTTCTAATTTGAAGAGGGTCTGTAGCACCATCTAGGGTGGTGGGGGCACAAATTTTGATACACATGGACTATATGGGTTTCTCTTCAGTTTATACATTATGACGCTGGATTATAAGGAGGTTTAGTCTAATATCATTTAGCAAAATTTTTGCATATTCATATTTACTTTTCTTTCGGAATGTTGGACTGAGGGGGACATGTTTCTCAGGACTGTTGCAGGGAAGCTGTTTGAGGGTTCATGTCAAATTTCAAACATTTTGGGCTTACGGAGCCAATGCAAATTAGTATTTTTCTGAATGCGCCCCCTATAGGCCTTATTGCAGTGTAACACTGTTGCCCGTTGTGCGGCAGCGTTCGTAGTGTATATCTTTTTTCACTCGTGTCCATGCATGCTTCTATTGCTCTGAAAATACATCTGTGACCATTTTCACGTACGGTGAGCTTCATTATATTTGGGACAAAGACATATTTTTTTAGTGATTCGGCTCTGTACTCCAAAATGTTATATTTGTAATCAAACTGTTCACATGCAGTTAAAGGGAATTTTATTAAGGTACTTTCATACATTTTGGTTACAGAACTTTTCATACATAGTTGCTCCATTTTAAGGCACCATAATATTTGGGACAAATGGCTGTACAGGTGTCTCTGATTAGTCAGGTGTGTTCAGGTGTGTGTTGTGCTTCTTCGATGTAGGTATAACAGGCCTTTCAGTATCTAGTCTTGATTCCAGGCTTGTGATTGCCTTTTGTGTCTGCTGTCGGTGTTTGTCAGCATGAGAACCAGAGTTGTGCCAATTAAAGTCTTGGAAACCATTATGAGGCTGAGAAATAATAATAATTTTTTTTTTTTTTAAACAGTTAGAGACTGTGGCAAAAGAGTGCCACCCCTCCGAAACCAAACACACTCACGGGAGACGCTGTTTCCGGTTCTTAGCACTTCCGTGCTATTTTATTTAAGCTCTCGGCTTTTTCTTTGTACATTCAATAATAACAGCGCTTTTTCTCGCCGTCTTCTCACCGGCGCTTCTCTCGCTCCCTCCGGCTTCCGGTCGTGCTTTTAAAAACCCCAGGCTCACTGTTGAAAGCAATCAGAGGCAATCAGTGCAATTAAACAATTAACAATTATCGGCGCTGATTACCTCCAGCTGACAGTTGTGACGAAGGGTCCGAGAGCCGCTCCTCTCACTCTCTCTCTCTCTCTGCAGCCGACGCTCAAACCACGCCCACTCCACCACAGAGACAAAGACCAAACCTTTTCCAAAATCAATATTTTGGAAGAAAGAGAGCACTGATGAGCTCAGAGAGGAAGACCTCTACTGTTGATGATTGAAGAATTCTCACCACCATGAAGAAATACTCCCACATACCTGTCCGACAGGTCAGGAGGCAGGCAGGGATGTGTCAGTGGCTACTGTACACTGAAGACTTCACGAGCAGAACTACAGAGACTGCATTGCATGATGCAAACCCCTAGTTAGCTGCCAAAACAAAATGACCAGGTTGCAGTTTGCCAAGTACCTTAAAGAGCCTGTAGAGTTCTGGAAAAGATATTGTGGACAGATGAGACCAAGATTCAGTGTGTAGACCACCCTGTGCCAAGAATCTCGGAGTGGTGATGGACAACAGGCTGTCCCTCTCCAACAACATTGCAGCAGTAACCCGGGCATGCAGATTTTTCCTGTACAACATCCGCAGAATCCGCCCCTTCCTCACCACCTACTCAACCCAGCTCCTGGTCCAAGCAATGGTTCTATCCCGCCTGGACTACTGCAACTCTCTTCTGGCTGGACTACCGGCATCTGCCACCAGACCCCTGCAACTCATTCAGAATGCTGCGGCTCGTCTGGTCTTCAACCTCCCCAGACACTCCCACGTAACTCCCCTGCTCACTACCCTCCACTGGCTGCCTGTTATAGCTCGCATCAAATTTAAAACATTGGTCCTAGCATACCAGGCAGTCAAGGGATCAGCCCCAGCATACCTCCACAAGATATTCAAACCCTACATGCCAGCCAGATCCCTCCGTTCTGCTACCTCAGGACGCCTAGCACCTCCCCCTCTTCGCACCTGCACTTCCAGAACACGTCTCCTGTCTGTTCTGGCCCCACGATGGTGGAATGACCTCCCTGTGGAGGTCAGAACAGCTGAGACACTGACACATTTCAAACGACGACTGAAGACTCACCTCTTCAGGCTCCACCTCTCCCCCTCCCTCCCTTCCCCCCTGTAAATGACTAAACTTAGGGTTGTAACTAGGCAGCTGTTTCGTAGGTGACTAGGTGCATTAACTGTCTTAACGACTACTTGTATTTTTTCCATAGATTGCGTTGTTGCCGTTCTCGTTGTTAGTGTTAATCAGTTTAACCATCAGGGTCCAAGTTGAACTATGCGGTTGTTCCCTGCACTTGGACCGGTACTTCTCTCTAGGGGTTTCGTCATACTTGTTCCTGGTTATGGTTATACACTTTGTTGTACGTCGCTCTGGATAAGAGCGTCTGCCAAATGCCTGTAATGTAATGTAATGTAAATGTAAAAAAGGAACCACCCAAGACCCAAGTACTAAACATGACTAATTTCACTTACGTACTGTAGCATTACAAAACAATTCTCTTAAATAAAAGCTGAGAGGTTGCACTTTAACCATGTGTGAATTGTTTGATTACAAATCTTCAGTTTCTTGTGTATACAATACAAAAACACCTACCTGATGCTTTGGTCCCAATACTTTTGGAGGGCACTGTTTAAATTGTTCATAGCCATTGTCTGCGTGGGCACGTGCATTAATTAATGTGTGTGTGTGTGTGTGTGTGTGTGTGTGCATGTGCATGGGTATGCATATGCATGTGTGTGTGTGTTCTCTTGCAGGCTGAGGGAGTGTAATCTCACAGATGGCTGCTGTGATTCTCTGGCCTCAGTCTTGCGTTCTTCTCACTCAGAGCTGAGAGATCTGGAGCTCAGAGACAATGAGCTGCAGGATTCAGGAGTGAGAGCACTCTCTGCTGGACTGGAGGACCCACACTGTAAACTGCAGAGACTGGGGTGAGGAGGATGACCATGTAATCATAACAAACGGATTGTTATAATACCCATAATTTATTTCCTTATGCAATATCTGTAAAGCACGTATGACTGAGGCTTTTACTGTATTGGCAGCATAGCTCATTTGTGATGTTCCATGTGTGTAAAAAGCCTGACACTGGCATTTTAGGCAGTCAGATGAATAGCTCTGCATTAGCCGAGCACCTTAAACTAAAAGTGTCAGAATTTCTCCTGCTTTTCGTCCAACGCTTAGAGAGAAGAGTGCTTTTCTCCTCTCTGCAGGCTGTCAGGCTGTCAGGTGACCGAGAGCGGCTGTGCTTCTCTGGCTTCAGCTCTGCGTTCAAACCCCTCACATTTGAGGGAGCTGGACCTGAGCTACAATAACCCAGGGGAGTCTGGAGTGACAGCGCTCTCTGCTGGACTGGAGGACCCCAGCTGTCGACTGGAGATACTGCTGTAAGTACAGAGTGGGTTTTTGTGGGGGGCAGGAATAGTGAGAGAGAGGGTGCTTTACTGAGTCCTCTCCTGCTATAAACACTCCCTGTGCATTCTGGGAAAAAACCCACTTCTGTGTTTCACTTCCTCTGTGTTTGCATACTGCTGCTGTGTTCACCGAATAACCAGTGAGATGATTCTGCCAGGTGAGTAAAGTCCTGTCAGGGCGTGGAGCTCTCCCATTGGCTCAGAGTTAGTCTGTCTATCTCTCTGTCCCTACAGTGTAGACCACGGAGGAGAGACCAGGCTCAAACCAGGACTGAGGAAATGTAAGTCTGCCATGACCCACATGCGCACATACACACACAAACACACACACGCACTCTCATGCGCACGCACACACACACACACACACACATGCAATCTCACGCGCATGCACACGCACACACACACACACACACACACATGCAATCTCAAGCGGATACGCACACACACACACACAGGCTTATCCTAGCACTAATGTTATCAGTTCTAACCTTTCTGTTGTCTGCAGATGCTGTTCAGCTCACACTGGACCCCAACACTGCACACAGAAAGCTGTCTCTGTCAGAGGAGAACAGGAGGGTGATATGGGGGAATGAGCAGCCATATCCTGATCATCCAGAGAGATTTAACACCTATCACCAGCTGCTGTGCAGAGAGGGGCTGTCTGAGCGCTGCTACTGGGAGGCAGAGTGGAGCGTGGAGAAAGGGGGGAAGTTGCCCTGCGTTGCCATGGCCTTTAAAACGATTGGCAGGAAAGGATGGGGTGACGCCAGTTTGTTTGGATACAATGACAAGTCCTGGAGTCTGTACTGCTCTAAACAGAAATGCTCTGCCATACACAGAAAGACAACCACTGACATACCTGCCCCCCCATCCCCATTCTGCAGAGTAGGGGTGTATCTGGACTGGCCGGCTGGCACTCTGTCCTTCTACAGCGTCTCCTCTGACACACGGACCCTCCTGCACACTTTCCACACCACCTTCACTGAGCCTCTTTATCCTGGGTTTAAAGTGAATAAGGGAAACTCTGTGACCCTGTGCATGCTGGGATAGACTCCTAAAGTCCTTCAGCTCAGCTCTCAGGCAGGATGGGATGTGATTCCCCTTGCTTCTCTGCATGGGCCTGAATTACTTGGTTGTTTTTGGCAGTCTTTTGTTTCCTGCTTGCTATAGGGGTGTTTAAGCTTGGGATTAGCTGTCGAACGTAAACCTGATTTGCTCCTAAAGTGATACATTTGGAGCTCAGGAGACAATTTTTTCCCTTCTCAAGCGAACAGCCTGCCACTAGACACACTGCTTTGCAAATCTGGCACATTATCTTACCAGCAATGTTTTTTTAATGGTTTTTACATACATTTTTACATTGGGAGAAAGGTATGGGCAGTGTCCCTGTGCAAGCTGGGATTGACTCCCCCTGTGCCAAAGCAGAGAGGGTCACAGGTAGATGAGGGACCACAGCTCTGTACTTTCATAGTTGCATTTGTAATTATTAAACATTTCATATATGGATGTAACCTATGTAATTAAATCTGACACAACGCCTCTGATGTTTACTGTAAATCAATAAAATGGGGTTAACACCTGCATCTCTATCTGCATACAAGTCTGTTGTGGTACGCACATTCACACACTCCACAGACTCATTCACGTGTGCACACGTTGATTTAAGCACACTCGGATCAGTTTGCTTCATAGGCACGCCACACATTTATTTGCGTTCAGGGCCGGCCCAAGGTTTTTGGGGGTGTTAAACAAAAAGTCTACATGGGGCCCTCTGTTTCGGTCGAAAACCACCCCCCAAGCCCCAGCCAGCAAGATTTAGTACCAACAGAAATATATTTAGATTAATTGAAAAATCCATTGTCTTAGGGAACGCAATATTTAAAAAATATATTAAAACAACCTAATGTAGCAGAGCAAAGCGCAAAGAACAACAGGCTTTAAAATTGTTAAACAAGATAAATTACAATACAAACGTGCAAGCAGCATGTAGGGTCATGCTCTCAACCTTCGGCAGCTCCTCGGAAAACATTGATGCGATGCGCCTGAGCGGCTGCGCGCTCCCCCCAGTGTCTGTGCTGCGACACTTCCCCTCCCCGACACCCTACCCCCTACCACATGTGCAAGTCTTCGAGTTTTGTTGTAATGTTTGTGATGTTTGTAATGTTTTTATGATGTTGCTATGTGCTGAGGTTTTTCTTCGTTTCAATGAAACGAGTGCCCTCTCGTTTCATTGAAAGGACTGTTTTTTTTCCTCCTCCTTCCTCCCCCCTTCAAATAACTTTTGCTGTTAGGGTTCCTTCATGTGTGAGGCATCAAGCACATACACTTGTATAGAATTGAGCTTTTTGGCATACACAGGTATATCAGGCTAATACAAAGACATTCTCTCACGTTAACATTACCATACCTTTCCCATATTTTCTTGAACAAAAGTGGCGGTACGCGCCTTTTTCGTGACTTTATATTGTAGTAAAGGAAGTGACCTGATATTAAACACGTCACATGTTTTTACTTCCTTATCAGTTTTAATTGTAATACGCGCGCTTTTCTCTGCTCGGCATCTCTTACAAAAAAGCAAGCAAATCAATTCTATAATATATATTTAATTCTCAATTATATATTTTATATATTTTAAATACACAAGTAATCACTCTCCAACTACTTCTGTAATGCAGGTAACTTGCACTTAACCTAATTAATAACCTCAAGATCCAGAAAGAAGTAAACAACAACAAAAAAAAAAACTTTAAAACTGCCATACAAGAGTTTCTGTTTCCCGGACTCCAGAAACCGATCACCAAGTCTCGAGCTGCAATATTTGACGAGTTGGGTGAGAAAAATAACTTTCTTTAAAGTAAGTAATTATCGAGGCGGCTTCTCTTCGTTTTGCTGTTCTCCTAGCTCTGTTTGTCCGTCCTCTCGCCGTCTCCCCAGCTCTACGTACACTATAGCTGGGCTTCTAAAACTCCGGACCGGACCCTGTGTCACATTAGATATAAATTAATGTATTAATATATTTTCTTGTGTCCGACGCGCTGTGCGATTGAACGTGCATATATTTACTTTTCCACGGACCCGCATCAGTTCGCCACTATTTGGGGAAAATGGCTAACGTTAACGTCAGAGCACCGACCACACCATCGAAGTTTATCACCGAAATATGCAGAGTCTGCGGTTCGATAATAAAAGAAACTAACACAATTTATTTATATATTATTATTTATCGGTAATTCCAAGGCAGACTACACAGACATCACGGGTACATCTCTGTTCGATAACAGCGTATCCAAACATACGCGCTGAAGGTCCTTCAACGAAGTCACGCCATGCATTTGGCAAGTCTGATATAACAGAATTCAAATCTTGGGGGGGGGGGGGGGGGGGGGGGGGGGGGACCGGCACACTATGACATACAGATCGATTAATCAATAGGGACTCCCTTTTGCCCCGGAAAGTACATGTGTATGGAAGACCATTTGAGCAAATATCCAGACGTTAATGTCGTGTTAACAGGAAATGAGATGACAGGTGAGATGTGGTCTCTGGAGCGGGTACTGGTGAGCAAGCGGGCAGCTGAGTTTTGTATGTATTGGAGTTTATTGAGGACTTTATTGGTGATGCCATGGAGAATGCTGTTGCAGTGGACAAACCTGGATGTAATAAATGTGTGAATGAGTGTTTCAGCAGCGGAGAAAGACAGAGAGGGCCTGAGGCGGGCAATATTTCTCAGGTGGAAAAAGGCAGTTTTAGTGATCTGGTTTACATGGGGGAGAAATGAGAGGGTGGGGTCGAGGATGATTCCGAGGTTGGGGACGTGGGTGGAGGGGGTGACAATGGAGCTGTCGATATTGAATGAGAAATCCTGGGTTGAGCAGGTGAGGGAGTTGGGGCCGATGATGATAATTTCTGATTTATTGCAGTTAAGTTTGAGAAAGTTATTTTGCATCCATGTTTTTACGTCTGTGAGGCAGGTGGTGAGGGTGGAATGGGTGGCTGCAGTGATGGTCTTGGTGGAGAGGTAGAGTTGTGTGTCGTCGGCGTAGCAGTGAAACCAGAGGCCATGGTGGTGGAGGATCTGTCCGAGTGGTAGAATGTAGAGGATGAAGAGGAGGGGACCAAGCACTGAGCCTTGGGGGACACCGTGGGTGACTGGGGCAGTGGAGGATTTGCAGTTGTTGATGGAGATGAATTGATGTCGGTCGGAGAGGTATGACTTCAGCCAAGAAAGGGCAGTGCCGGTTATGCCAAAGGAGGGCTGGAGGCGTGTGATGAGGATGGAGTGGTTGATGGTGTCGAAGGCAGCACTGACGTCAAGGAGGATGAGGGTGGTGAGGGAACTGCAGTCAGCAGAGACGAGAATGTCGTTGGTGACCTTTAACAGAGCAGTTTCTCTACTGTGTATGGAGCGGAAGCCAGATTGGAAGGGTTCGTAGAGGTTATTGAAGTCCAGGTGTGATCTGAGTTGGGAGGCAACAGCACGTTCAAGGATTTTAGAGAGGAAGGGGAGGTTGGAGGTCGGGTGGTAGTTATTGGGGGTGTTGGGGTCAAGTCCAGGTTTTTTTAGTGTGGGGGTGACTGCAGCAAGGGCAGGGGGGACGAAGCCGGTGGACAGGGAGCAGTTTATGACTTTGGTAATGAGAGGAGAGAGTGAGGGGAGACTGGCCATAACTAGGGTGGAGGGGATTGGGTCCAGAATGCAGGTAGAGGTCTTCATGCCAGTGATTATGGAGGATAGGTTGGATCCAGTAATTTTAGTGAAGGAGGTGAGAGGGTGATTGGAGAGTAGAGGGGAGGCAGGTTCGGGACCAGGGATGGTGGTGGAGGAGGAGGTGGCCAGTTGGGAGTGTATATTGTCAATTTTAGATTGAAAAAACGATAAAAATGAGTCACATTTACTGGTGATAAAGGAGGTGGAGATGGTGTCCATAGCTTTGAAGAGTTTGTTTATGGTGGAGAAAAGTGATTTAGGATTGTTACTGCCAGATTGGATGATGGAGGATTAGTGTTATTTCTGTGGGGAACCCTGAAAAGGGGAAAACTCTCCGTGGTGAATAGGCATGGGGCATGCCGCCCCGCCAAGGTGTAACTTGGCGGGATGGCATGCCTGCCATCCCAATAAGGGCACATCAACTCAGGAAAAAACTGTATTATGGCACCCAGTTCAATTCAATTCAATAAACTTTATTTATTCCTGAGGGGCAATTAATTGCTGGGAATATCATCAATCAACATCAGAAATAAATGGGACACAATACACACAACAACCGAACATCATATTCACCAGAAATGATCTCATGACAAACAAACAGACAAACTAGCCCAACCAGATCGCTACGCGAGGGATTACTGTTATTGTACAGATATATATATTTTGCCAAGCTAAATGAAAGACAGCGACAATAATAGAAATATTTAAAGTGTTTGGTTGCAGTTATTGCTGCTAAAAGTGGTGCAACCAGGTATTACGTTTAAGGGGGCAATTACTTTTTCACATACGTGATATGGGCGTTTAACTTTTTTCATTAAATGAAATAAGAATTTAATAACAAATTTAATTTTGCCTAAAGATCTGAAACCATTCAGTGTGACAAATATGCAATCAAGAAGGGTAAATACTTCTTCACGGTACTGTATGTGCTCAAAAATGGGGACATGTATTCGGTTATGCTAATGCAACTATTCAGAGAATAAAAATGAAAATAATTATTCATTTAAGATTTGCTCCTGATTTACTGACTACTTTATTTCCTGTTCTTAGGTGTCTCTGATGGCTGGCCAGATCCTGGAGATTCTGGAGGACCTGTCAAAGGATGAATTAACGAAGTTCAAATTTCATTTGAATGACCAGGTACTGAAAGTATGTAAACCCATTCCACAAGGTCAACTGGAAGACAAAGGTGTGACAGATGTTGTCAGTTTGATGAAGAAATTCTATCATAACAAGATGGTGAATGTCACACGGAAGATCTTAAAGGTGATTTCAAGAAATGATCTCATTCAGAGATTGAAGAGCTATCCTGGAAAAGGTAAGACGCATCAGTGTTTCTGAGTATACAGAGAATAAAAGAGTAGTCATTAGAATACTTCATTTACATTACATTTATTTGGCAGATAGTTTTATCCAAAGTGACATACAAAAGTGCATGCCAAAGGTCATTGGAACAACTACAAAACACAGGTCCGATAAGGTACTATACTCATTTTGTACAGTTATTCATAGCCAAGAACACATAAAGCCCAGTTCACACAGTGAACATTATTCTCACCTAACCTACGCTAAGCCAACTAGGGAGCAGTACAAGCTCCAACATCAGGACGATAATACAAACTACAGTAAGTGCTGGAATGGAGGTACATGAGTTATATGTTACACTTACAGGCCCTTTCTTGAAGCAGGCCTTTTCATTTTAAAGGTTACTGACCTTCCATGCTGCACAACCTCATCTCAGGAACATTCAGTGTAGCTCAAGTCTGATAAATAAACCCCCCACTACAGTGTACCCCAATCAGGGTCCCCCTCCAGACTATAGCTGTCCCATTCAGGGTACCCCTCCAGACTACAGCTGCCCCATTCAGGGTACCCCTCCAGACTACAGCTGCCCCATTCAGGGTACCCCTCCAGACTACAGCTGTCCCATTCAGGGTCCCCCTCCAGACTACAGCTGTCCCATGCAGGGTCCCCCTCCAGACTACAGCTGTCCCATTCAGGGTACCCCTCCAGACTATAGCTGTCCCATTCAGGGTACCCCTCCAGACTACAGTGTACCCCAATCAGGGTCCCCCTCCAGACTACAGCTGCCCCATTCAGGGTACCCTGAATCCACCCATTCATGACACTCTTGTTGCATGTACCCCCATTCCAGCACTTTTTGTAATTTGTATTTGTCCTAATATTGTAGCTTGTTCTTCTCCCTAGTTTGGCTTGGCATAAGTTAGAATAGTGTCAGAATAATGTTCACTGCGTGAACTGAACTGTGCTTTTGGCTATAAGTAGCTGTATGAAATTAGTATTGTACCTTATTGAACCTGTGTTTTGTAGTTGTCTATTGACCATAATATGCACTTTTTGTACATCGCTTTGGATAAAGGCGTCTGCTAAATAAATGTAATGTAATGTAATGCTACCCAGCCCTTATTATCCATGGTAAACCAGGCCTGTCCAGGTGTACTGGCTTCAGTTTCAGTCACATAATTGGGGGTATGTTACTATTTCTACCAAACTCATGGGTGCAATGGAATCCTATAGGACAATGGTGTGTTTCTTTAGCAGTCAGTAAAGCTGGCTAAAGTATACTCAGTAAGAAGAAAGAACTTAAGGATTGAGAACCACCGGCGAACATGTCCACGAACACTGTTGTCGGTATACTCAGTGAGAATACAGAACCGTTTAAAGTCGCTCCACACCGCTGGGGCGTGAATAATTACGAATAATTACGAGGCAGCTATTAACCGGGGCTGAAATCTCGCCCAGACCTCCGTCTCGCGGCTACGCCATGGATGTATAAAGAGAAGGGCTATGCGAGATCACAACACAAAACAAAAAGTTTAAAGTGTTTAAAGTGGCTTTAGTTTATCTAGCTATGCAAAAGAAGAAGA
The DNA here is from genome assembly GCF_013347855.1 of Anguilla anguilla. Lineage (NCBI taxonomy): Eukaryota > Metazoa > Chordata > Actinopteri > Anguilliformes > Anguillidae > Anguilla > Anguilla anguilla. The sequence continues at coordinate 75,408,795 of NC_049202.1, read as the reverse complement.
AAAGGCGAAAGAGATGGTACGTTCACCCTCTAAATCAGAGTAGGATGGAGAATGGAGAGTTTTGTCTGTACATTCGGCAAATGCGGAGTTTAGACGAGGGGGTCCACTTTCTCTTTCTTCCGAATGAGTGCTAGGCGTTTTGATGACTTGCTGAAACGAGTAGCACCAATCATCAAACATGCGGGAACTCACAGAATTCCCATCTCTACAGAAGAGAGATTGGCGTTGACTCTCCGTACAAGCATGTGAAGTCTGCCCTCTGAACTCTCAACTGTGATGTAACCAACCATGTGATATTTGGACCAATAGCTGAGAGGGGGAGGTCGGAGAAAAAGAAAGAAGTTTTCCAAAAGTTCTCCCTGGAGGCCGTCGCACACTGCACTGTACGAACACACAACACCGCGTCTTTTTCTTCAGTTGTTCTCATTGCTTCGTTTTGGTCACAAAGTTCTACTTCTTACGAAGTATACTGCCTACTTAATGCACGAGTGTGCCATGCACTGTCAAAGGTGAATGCTTTTATCTGAACCGTTAGTGGTTTTGCCTTACATTCTAAAAATGGAATACTCCCTAAGATTAATTGTTCTGGATTCCTCAGGGTGACAATGAGGGGAGGGGTACTGTAGGAGAGCAATAATACATCAGTTTTAATGAGTTATTGTATAAAAATGTGATATTAATGGGTTCCTCAATCAGCTTAAAAGGGTTCCCTCTCAAAGTAAACACAAGGAAGTCCAAATGGTTTGGTTTTAAAGTTCTTATTTTGAAATGAGTACAGAATTTAATTTAACACAAAAAGTGTTTAAGCACTCAAAGTGCTGGGTTTTATGACTATTTCCTCATTAGACTGGGTGAGTTTACTCATTAGAGTGGGTCGATTTTCTCATTGAAGAGAGTGAGTGAGTTTGCTCAATAGAGTTGAGTGAGTGAGTGAGTTTGCTCATTAGAGTTGAGTGAGTGAGTTTGCTCAATAGAGTTGAGTGAGTGAGTGAGTTTGCTCATTAGAGTTGAGTGAGTGAGTTTGCCCATTAGAGTTGAGTGAGTGAGTTTGCCCATTAGAGTTGAGTGGGTGAGTTTGCTCATTAGAGTGAGTGGGTGAGTTTGCTCATTAGAGTTGAGTGGGTGAGTTTGCTCATTAGAGTGAGTGAGTTTGCCCATTAGAGTTGAGTGGGTGAGTTTGCTCATTAGAGTTGAGTGAGTGAGTTTGCCCATTAGAGTTGAGTGAGTGAGTTTGCTCATTAGAGTTGAGTGAGTGAGTTTGCCCATTAGAGTTGAGTGAGTGAGTTTGCTCATTAGAGTGGAGTTTCCTACTATTCTTTGCCCATTCCATTCAGGGCATGGAGAGGTATCCTTGACTCGGGGGGGACGCACAGGCGTACACACACACACACACACACACAGAGATACATGTTTAGATCCTAATTCTGATGCTATCTTTTCTAACCTTTCTGTGGTTTGCAGATGCTGTTCCAATCACTGCATGCAGAAAGCCAAAGGCCAAAAGAACAGAAAGAAAGCATGCACTCAACCCAAAACAGAAATTAAAAAACTTAAAGAAAGAAAACAAGAAAACACAAATTTCAAATCAACGAAACAAGAATTTGAAATGTAAGATCAAATCAGGTAAATATCAAGTTTGCTCTTTAGAGTGGTCGAGTTTGCTCATTAGAATGAGTGAGTGAGTTTGATCATTAGAGTGGGTGAGTTTGATCATTAGAGTGGGTGAGTTTGATCATTAGAGTGAGTGAGTGAGTTTGTTCATTAGAGTAAGTGAGTGAGTTTGCTCATTAGAATGAATGAGTGAGTTTGTTCATTAGAGTAAGTGAGTGAGTTTGCTCATTAGAATGAGTGAGTGAGTTTGTTCATTAGAGTAAGTGAGTGAGTTTGCTCATTAGAGTGAGCGAGTGAGTTTGCTCATTACAGTGAGTGAGTTTGCTCAGAGTAAGTGAGTGAGTTTGCTCATTAGAGTGAGTGAGTGGGTGAGTTTGAGTTGCTCATTAGAGTGGGTGAGTTTGCTCATTAGAGTGGGTGAGTTTGCTCATTAGAGTGAGTGAGATTGCTCATTAGAGTGGGTGAGTTTGTTCATTAGAGTGGGTGAGTTTGCTCATTAGAGTGAGTGAGATTGCTCATTAGAGTGGGTGAGTTTGCTCATTAGAGTGGGTGAGTTTGATCATTAGAGTGAATGAGTTTGCTCATTTGAGTGGATGAGTTTCACACTATACCTGGCCCATTCCATTGAGGGTTTGGAGTGGTACCCTGGACTGGGGGGTGGGGGGGGGTGATGCACACGCATACGTACACACTCACGCACACACACACACACACACACAGATACATGTTTAGATCTGTTTGATCCGTATACTGATCTTTTCTAACCTCTCTGTTGTTTCCAGATGCTGTTCCAACCACTGCACGTGGACAGCCAAAGGCCAACCCAAAACAGAAATTCAACTTAAAAAAAGAAATTGGGAAAACACAAATTTTAAATCAAGGAGACGTCAGTTCGAAATGTAATACCAAATTAGGTAAAAAGTCCGCAAAACAGTTACAACCAAAAAAAGATAAAAAGACAGACAAAAACTCAAAAAAAGTTGCAAAAGGCGGAGAAGGGCAACGGAAGAAATAAACAACACATTGCATACTACAGATAAAGAACCAGACCAGTAGATCAGCAGACTCATTAGATACACAAATTACCCTGGAATAAAATTACAAATTATTCCTGGTCCAAGCAATGGTTCTATCCCGCCTGGACTACTGCAACTCTCTTCTGGCTGGACTACCGGCATCTGCCACCAGACCCCTGCAACTCATTCAGAATGCTGCAGCTCGTCTGGTCTTCAACCTCCCCAGACACTCCCACGTCACTCCCCTGCTCACTACCCTCCACTGGCTGCCTGTTATAGCTCGCATCAAATTTAAAACATTGGTCCTAGCATACCAGGCAGTCAAGGGATCAGCCCCAGCATACCTCCACAAGATATTCAAACCCTACATGCCAGCCAGATCCCTCCGTTCTGCTACCTCAGGACGCCTGGCACCTCCCCCTCTTCGCACCTGCACTTCCAGAACACGTCTCCTGTCTGTTCTGGCCCCACGATGGTGGAATGACCTCCCCGTGGAGGTCAGAACAGCTGAGACACTGACCCATTTCAAGCGACGACTGAAGACTCACCTCTTCAGGCTGCACCTCTCCCCATCCCTCCCTACCCCCCTGTAAATGACTGCAAGCTTAGGGTTGTAACTAGGCAGCTGTTTCGTAGGTGACTTAGGTGCATTAACTGTCTTAACTACTGCTTGTATTTTTTCCATAGACTGCGTTGTTGCTGTTCTCGTTGTGTTAGTGTTAATCAGTTTAACCTTCAGGGTCCAAGTTGAACTATGCGGTTGTTCCCTGCACTTGGACCGGTACTTCTCTCTAGGGTTTTCGTCATACTTGTTCCTGGTTATGGTTATACACTTTGTTGTACGTCGCTCTGGATAAGAGCGTCTGCCAAATGCCTGTAATGTAATGTAATGTACCCCCAATAAAATATCCAACAATAAAGCCCGACTGGGTTCCCTGCTGAATTTTTTAAATATTAATTTAATTTTTTTAACCCTTTCTGCCAAACCAGCTCACCTCTATTTAACACTTCAGTCCAATTAATACCAAATAAAGACCCCACCCTGCCCTCCATCTACTGTGACACATCATTAACCTCTTAGCGCAAAGCCCCTAGTGGTCTGTACGCCGGCGTGCCGAGATTACTAAACTCAGATATTCAGTGCTACTGTAACCAAAGTATAATTTAAAAATGGAAATGCGTTGTTTTAGTTTCAGTAACTAGACGATGCACGACAACTATGCAGAATATGGAGTTTCGCAGCGCCACCATTGTCACTCTGGTCGTTCATTTAACAAGCACTTTGTTGCCCTTTTTAGTACAGTCTGGCTTGGTTTGCGATTCATTTATTCAGTACGTGAGAGTATAAGCTTGTATAACGTCTAATTTTACTTTTGGAATAGCGTTTCATAGGTCAGTGTAATCAAAAGTTTTGTTAGAATCGCATTCACTCTGTCGTAGCAGTAAAAGACACTGCACCTAACGAAATGTTATCAACGATTTTTTGTAATTTAATGGAAAATACTATTATTATTGAGGACTTCTGGGCATAGCTAAGCCATATGTTTGCTGATAGACCTAGCTGACATCGTTTTCTGGTGTAAGACAGAAGCGGATAGAACTATATCATTGATTTCCTGTCTCTGTCTTTATCTACTGAAAACAGATTTCATCATTGCTATGTAAGTATTACTGTTCAAAATATTTTGGTTATATACGTTATTTTTTAAATTGAGGGTCTTTAAATAGGTTAGTGGTATTTTATAATGAGGATATTTCACACTGTAATGTAAGCATTAGATGGTAGTGTAATAGTTTTTGTGAAGCATGCAACAGTGATGACGTGAGAGTTGGAAAATTGCCAAAACTTGGTGGACGGTTGAAAATTGTTTTCATGTCATCCCATCCCCATACAAGAAAACGTACGAGAGTACAGAGTATAGAAATACAAACGAGTTAATTTTTACATATTTAGGTACTGTACTGCATTGTGTGACAATATTTTTGCATTATTTTTTAAATCTGATAGCAATGTTTCATCTTGAACCTTCATAAGGGGCTCAGTTGTATGCTTTATAATGGACAAAAAGCATTTTATTCAATTTTGGAGAGATTTTGGATATGTTTCTGGACCCCTAGATATTTTAGACCACTGTACTGACTGAAAGCTTGTAATTCCCACTTGAAAATTATGCAACAGTGATTTTCTTGAGTCAAAACAGTTGATTTGTAGTGAAATACGTGAATATGTTGTGATTTACAGCAATGCATAATTTAGACATTTTGGGTAGATTTGGAGACGTTGGGTACACTGCTTAGTTTTTACATCTATGGTAGTTCTACATATCCACCCTTAGATTTTATGAACTTGTGGTCAATAAGTTTTTGATGTAGCACATGTATAGTTTAACCTGCTGTATATATGCATTCTCTCAGTATTTCATTGCAAACTAAAGTGCAAATTCATTTTCGATTTTTTGTCAAAACAATTGCATTTGTGGCACTATATTTCTTCAAAAATTATGAATATAAACTAATCTGCGTTAGTATTGTAAATTGTACAAATGTCTTGCTTCGTTTAAGCCATTTTTCAAGTCTGTGGTTTTCACATCTGGAGTTATAAAGCTTTAAATAGGGTACCCCCTAAATGGGCAAGGATTGGCAAGATTTGGCTTGTGCGCTAAGGGGTTAAGTACAGCACAAACAACATGTCACAAAATAGTAACGGTAGTACAAAACTTAGTTCAGAGATATTTCACTTCGGTATAACATAAGTAATTTTGTGGAGCCTAACACATTGTACTTACATAGCTTTGCCTCCCCTGCTGACTGTCAACGTTAACAGAATCGCTTTTCCTCACAGCTGTCAGGCTCCCTATTCATTCATTTTCGGGACAACCGAGAGGAACAGAGACGCTGTTAACGGACAGCAGATGTTGCTTCACGCTACGAAAACACAATGGAGTCACCTCCAGAAAATAGCAATGTTATATCGTGAAGTGAAATATCTCTTTAATTGGCTATGTGGGAAAAATAGGCCCCAGTCTGGGCCAGAAGTGCTGGGTGTTCTCCTCATACTGTTGAATACTTCTTCAAAAATATACGCTTCACGGAGTCTGATGCAACTGGATTTATTGCAGGTAATTCAAAGATAACATGCAAGAACTCGGTCTGATCTGTGTATATCAATACAAACACTCTCCAAGCATTCCACAAGACACTTCACAGAAAACACATAAGACGCACACACACACAGACAAGACACACACACACACAGACAAGACATACTGAACTCCCCTGGGGCCGAACACTCCCTTTTATCCTATCTTGTTAGCTCCTCCTGTTGTGGAGCTTAAGCTTGGCCTTTCCCACATGCTTACATTATTTTACTTGACTCTTTCCCATACACTGTTGTTTCTCATTTTCTGCCCAGATTTTACACCATTATTTCCAAGCCCTCTTCCTTTCTTATATAAAAAAATAATCACCTCCCCTTTCTTTCATGTAACAAGTGTTCATCTCATTCATCTCATTCAAGTAGCACAGTGGGTAAGGAACTGGGTTTGTAACCGAAAGGTCGCAGGTTCGATTCCCGGGTAAGGACACTGCCATTGTACCCTTGAGCAAGGTACTTAACCAGAATTGCTTCAGTGTATATCCAGCTGTATAAATGGATACAATGTAAAAATGCTATGTAAAAGTTGTGTAAGTTGCTCTGGATAAGAGCGTCTGCTAAATGCCTGTAATGTAATGTAATGTAATGTATCCCCTGCTGGTTCGCAGAGGCCAGCCGTGTATAGGTGTAACGGGCTCCCACGGAAATTATGGTTTGAATCTACCCGTGGGCAAATAAATAATCGTTCATAATTGATTTGTTCTTCACAGAAGTGTCTCAGATATCGCTTCTTCTTTTTTAGGTTTGATATTAACATGATATTTTTTCTCCACCTCCATTCTATTATGGAGAGGATCAGGAAATCTTTTCTGCCGAATCAATACATATAAAGTTATCAAAGTATTTACATCAGATCAATTATTGCAACAGTACAAATAGGATTACAACATAACATATTACAATTCTTAATAAAAACACAAAAACACAACAACAGCCAAGTATAAATGTAAAGCTATATTTGTATTTTCCTTCGTAACAGTATTAGCAGGGTTGATATGCACAAGCATGAAATGGGATTGGGGCTGGGACTGGAGCAGGCGGATTTACCGAGGCTGCAAGGTGACAACTGGCACATGCAGTCGGACTCCCTGCAGTCGCATGCTGCCGCGGCTGCTGGGTCTCCTGAAGCTCGAGCTCCTGGAGCTTGGGTGTTAAGAGAAGCACTGGCATTGGTCTGCTTTTGCCAAGTACTTCATGGGCCACTTCTGAAGCAGAAATTATATTTTTATATACAGTGAGCTCCATAACGTTAGGGACAAAGCCGTATTTTCTTTACTTGGTTCTGTACTTCATAATTTTAGATTTGTAATCAAGCAATTTACATGTGGTTAAAGTGCAGCTATCAGCTCTCAGCTCTTATTTTAATACATTTTGATTTCACCCTGTAGAAATGACAGCACTCTCTATACATACATACAACCCCAATTCCAAAAATGCCGAGACAGTATGGAAAATGCTAATAAAAACAAAAAGGAGTGATAATGTTAAATATTGTACATTTTATTTACCCTGCACTATATTTAAAACACTACAACAGCACATTATTTGACGTTTTACCTTGTGAATTTAATTGTTTTTTGAAAATATACACTCATTTCAAATCTGTTGACTGCAACACTCTCCAAAAAAGTTGGGACAGTCGAGTGTTTACCACTGTGTAACATCACCATTTCTTTTAATAACGCTTATTAAATTTGGGCAATATTTTTAGATATTTTTCAAGTCAAAGCAAATTTAAAAATTACTGCTTTCTGTTTTATTTGCATTTAATTTACCGTCTCGACTTTTTTAGAATTGGGGGTGTACATACGTATTTTCAGGGTGCCATAATGTTCAGGACAAATGGTTTCACATGTGCTTCTGATTAGTCAGGTGTGTTCAATTGCTTCGTCAGTATAATTATAAGGTATGCCAATGGAAGGAAGCCATTATGAGGCTGGGATATATGAAAAAACAGTCAGAGACATTGCCCAAACCTTAAGCTTACCAAAGTCAACCGCTTGGAACACCATTAAGAACGAGAGCACTGGTGAGCTCAGTAATCACAAAGGGCCTGGTAGGCCAAGGTGGACCTATACAGTTGATGACCAAAGAATTCTCGCTATAATGAAATAACATTAACTCTAAAACAGAGACCTGGACAGTAAAATTTGGGGAGGGTTTATATTTTCATGGGAACTGTACATCATGATGCTGTATAAATGGTAGGTTCTTTATGCCCTTGACCTTATGTTTTGCCATTTTGATACACAACCTTGTGTAGCTCTATCACCCAGTATTATCAAATTCTCAACATGAAAATTATTATTGTTATTATAATGTTTTTCCACTGATCTCCCTTTTTTGTGTGCTGTCAATCCAGGGGATAGGGTGGGAGGGGTAGTTAATATGAATTGCATTACACAAATTCTGTATTGTCTGAAGGTGGAGGCAGCAATATTTGTACTGTGTCCTGTTCTATATTGAATAGTTAAACTGACTAATAATAATAATAATAAGTATAGAAACATAGATAGGAAAGCGTTTGTTAAGATGGCTGAATGACAGTACTGACAACGAACAATTAGAGATGGCATTACTTATTGCCTTGACAGCAATAGTGTAATAAGTAATAATAATTTTAAAAAATGTATGTCCAGACCGTGATGTGTTACACAAGGCACATGTAAAGGGGGCAATACCAATAATGATGATGATACCAGCAATAATATAGTGAGCGGGAAATTAAACATATTGTAAACTAAACCCTAATATGATTGCAGGGCCATGTTAATAATAGCTGATGTATTGAGACACAAACGTGCACATATACACATGTCCCATTTACCTGCAATATTCTCACTTAGAAGTGTTATTATGTACGGACAAGCCAACGAACGGGACGTGAAAACCAATAATGAAGTCAAATAGGAAAAATTAAACTACTGATCTTTTAGCTGAAATAATGACAGAATACCTCGATGACATCAATATAAAACAGGAACCTGTTTGTAATAAAATTATTAAGACTTACCGAAGCGTAGGTAGCACAAAATAACCGCAAAACGCCTCGCGTGTATTTAATATTTGAATTTATTTGTTTATACGGCGTCATTCATTCATTCGGGACGGAACAGCGCCACGGCAGCGTGTGGCCAAAACTATATTACACCCGCAACGTGAAGAACTACCGTTGAGAATGAATGGGGAAAGTTAAGGGCAGAGACGAACATGTCGTTCCTGCACATCCGGGACGGAACAGCGCCGCGAAATCAACGCGCGGCCGAAAACATATTACATCCGTAGCGTTAAGAACTACCGTTGAGAATGAACGGTAAAAGTTAAGGGAAGTTAAGCTTAACTATCCACGGCTCCCGCGCGGGACATGGCCTGTTTGAAAGGCCATGTTTACATTATAGGAGCCTGTGCTTACATTATATGAAGGTTTCTGCTGGTTTTATAATTTGACCATGGTCTGACCACTCTTAACTCTACAAGTAATAAGTAATGTTAACGCCCTGATATGAACCATTACTAATGTGGACTAAATGTCTTAAATGCTATGTAAAAAAGTTGTGCAAGTCGCTCGGGATAAAAGCATCTGCTCAATGCCTGTAATGTAATGTTAACTGCAATGTAAATGTGTAGTTTTCTTATAGCTATGCTCTAATTTTTATACTGTCATTTTTATATGGTGATAGGAAAATAGGTTTTTAGCAGGTGCATTCACCTATTTTTCCAAGAGAGGGAATGTAGGATATGTAGTGTTTAGATTTTGGCCTTAGAGAGGGAAACAGTGAATAAGAATGTGGCCTGGCCTCCCCATCACAAGCATCAAAGCAAATGTGATTGGGGCAATTTTAAATTCCACTGATACCCTAATGTAGGCTGACAATCTATGGGTCTCACCTCGTCAGAAGAGACAAACCATATGACACAGGACACCATATCGGGGGTTGGAGTCCCTGCATGCCTAACATTTCCCAGAAGGCTGAATGGGGCCCTTACAGAAGGCTGAATGGGCCCTTACAGAAGGCTGAATGGGGCCCTTGCAGAAGGTTGAATGCGGCCCTTGCAGAAGGTTTTATGGGGCCCTTGCAGAAGGCTGAATGCGGCCCTTGCAGAAGGTTTTATGGGGCCCTTGCAGAAGGCTGAATGGGGCCCCTTACAGAAGGTTGAATGGGGCCCTTGCAGAAGGTTTTATGGGGCCCCTTGCAGAAGGCTGAATGGGGCCCTTACAGAAGGCTGAATGGGGCCCTTGCAGAAGGCTGAATGTGGCCCTTACAGAAGGCTGAATGGGCCCCTTGTAGAAGGCTGAATGGGGCCCTTGCAGAAGGCTGAATGGGGCCTCTTGCAGAAGGCTGAATGGGTTCCCTTACAGAAGGTTGAATGGGGCCCTTACAGAAGGTTTTATGGGGCCCTTGCAGAAGGTTGAATGGGGCCCTTGCAGAAGGCTGAATGGGGCCCCTTGCAGAAGGCTGAATGGGGCCCCTTGCAGAAGGCTGAATGGGGCCCCTTGCAGAAGGTTGAATGGGGCCCTTACAGAAGGCTGAATGTGGCCCTTACAGAAGGCTGAATGGGCCCTTACAGAAGGTTGAATGGGGCCCCTTGCAGAAGGCTGAATAGGGCCCTTACAGAAGGCTGAATGGGCCCTTACAGAAGGCTGAATGGGGCCCTTACAGAAGGCTGAATGGGCCCTTACAGAAGGCTGAATGGGCCCTTACAGAAGGCTGAATGGGGCCCTTGCAGAAGGCTGAATGGGGCCCCTTGCAGAAGGCTGAATAGGGCCCTTACAGAAGGCTGAATGGGCCCTTACAGAAGGCTGAATGGGGCCCTTACAGAAGGCTGAATGGGCCCTTACAGAAGGCTGAATGGGCCCTTACAGAAGGCTGAATGGGGCCCCTTGCAGAAGGTTGAATGGGGCCCTTGCAGAAGGCTGAATGTGGCCCTTGCAGAAGGCTGAATGGGCCCTTACAGAAGGCTGAATGGGGCCCTTACAGAAGGCTGAATGGGCCCTTACAAAAGGCTGAATGGGGCCCTTACAGAAGGCTGAATGGGCCCTTACAAAAGGCTGAATGGGGCCTTACAGAAGGTTGAATGCGGCCCTTGCAGAAGGCTGAATGGGGCCCCTTGCAGAAGGCTGAATGGGCCCTTACAGAAGGCTGAATGGGGCCCCTTGCAGAAGGTTTTATGGGGCCCTTGCAGAAGGCTGAATGGGGCCCCTTGCAGAAGGTTGAATGGGGCCCTTGCAGAAGGTTGAATGCGGCCCTTGCAGAAGGCTGAATGGGGCCCTTGCAGAAGGCTGAATTGTTCAGTTCTGAACACTTGCATGTCTTGGTTCAGACTCATAGTGCAGTCATACTTCAGACCAGTCCAACATTTCTAGTGCTAGATTAGACTCACCCTTATCAGGGAAACGTTGGGGGATAACTCGGGGTTGGGTCATAGCAATAGCCTTATTACTGCAACTGAAAAAGTTGTCTGACCTATATATATATTCATACCTTCCACACACTGTTTCTACTATTTTAGTAGCAGTGGGGAAATGTAATTCTGGTAATAATAAAAAATGAAATCTCTAGATCCATCCAGTGCTGCCAGATGCTGCAAATTAGATCTACAAAATATTCCTCAAATATCCATGTATATAATATATTCAGCTCACCAATTTCAAGACTATTTCTCATATCTCCTTTAAAAATCCCCATCTACCATTGACTGCCCATGCATTTATATAAATAATGGGTTTTACACAGACTTATTTTGGTAATTAAGCCCCAATCTGGCATCCCTGGATTTACAGTAACCTATATGACTTTCGTCCACAAGATGACGCTGCTATCCAGGGAAAATGAATGAGTCTGGAGCATCCAATAATACTGAGGAAATAAATGTACTGCCTAGAGCTTTAAAAACAGGCAGCATAACTTTAGGGAATGAAACAAATCCTGAGGTCGTTCTTCAATTTGAATAATATGACTTGGGGAAATATACCAAATTGATGATTATGAAATGATTTAATGACAATCATTGCTTGCAGAAAAATTTAACCTGGCCTTTAAAGTTTGCACCGAGGCTGAGCTGTTCATGGTCTATAAGAAGCACAGAGACTGAGCTGTTCATGGTCTATAAGAAGCACAGAGGCTGTGCTGTTCATGGTCTATAAGAAGCACAGACACTGCGCTGTTCATGGTCTATGAGAAGCACAGAGACTGTGCTGTTCATGGTCTATGAGAAGCACAGAGGCTGTGCTGTTCATGGTTTAGCCCAGGCTGTGCTTGTGCTCTTCTCTGTGATTCATGCATGAATCTGAATCCTCTTCCAGGTGGGATTTCTGGGTAGATTATCCCCCTTAGGGGGGGTTCCTGAGTATCTCCTGTGACCTGGCGCCCGGTCCATAGTGAGTGAGAGTAATGAGAACCTGCTGCAGGGGCCCTGAGGTGCTAAAACTGGTGAGCACAGCTGTCCGCTCTTCCAGGAAAGGGGGGGCGGGGGGGGGGGGGGGGGGGGGGGGGGGGCGGGGGAGCAGTGTTGGGTCACATCATAGTGCACTGCCTGAGTCTTTTGGCACCTCTTTCTGACAACCCTCTCTTTATCATTTTCTCTCTCCCTCCTCTCTCTCTCTCTCTCTCCCTCCCTCCCTCCCTCCCCCATCTCTTTCTTTCTCTCTCTCTCCCTCTGTCTTTTTCTCTGTTATCTCAATTTCGCATTCCTTTGGTTCTCATTCTCCCCCCCCCCCCCCCCCCCCCCTTTCTCTCTTTATAATTATCTCTCTCATTCAGTCTCAAGTGAGAAAAAGTCACTGCTGCTGCTGCCACTGTTTTTGGGATGTTGGCAGGGCGTTGCAAGAACGCTGCCAGGGCAGTTGCCGGCATGTTCTCAGGGCTTTGCAAGGACATTATGAGGACTTTGCTGGGATGTTATGTGGACCTTTTGAGGACTTTGCAGCTGTGGGCATTTGCATGGCCAGGATGATATTTTCTCCCCCTCTGGTGAGCCCATATGGTTCAACTCCTGCCCCCCTCACTGTAACCCCCCCCCCCCTACATTTCCCTGAAAAGGTCCAATTTCAGTAAGGTTCTCACTGTAGCATCACACAGCATTGCATTCAGGCAAAACACACACACACACATACACACACACATACACACACACATGCACATGCATACACACACACGTATAAACACTCACACTCACACACTCACACACACACACACACATAAACACATGGTGTAATGGGGGTTTGCCCATCTCCACGGTAATAACATGGCTGTTACCTGACCCTCACTCTGGTGGGGGGGGGGAGGGGGTAAGCTGGGGTAATTACTCCTGCCAAACAGGGTGTGCTGTCATCGGAGAGGGGGCCGGTACCTAGTTTGACTTGGAATCCAGGGGGAGGATCTATTTTGAAATACGGAGTGATACATTTGTACCAGTCGAGCACTGAAATAGCTCCCCAACAACATGCCTTTGCAACAAGTGCAACAACAAACAAAAAAAGAGGCAACTGATCAGAGAGCAGAGATGACAGGGAACAGCACAGACTCTAGAGCAGAGAGCAGAAGGAACAGCACAGACTCTAGAGCAGAAGGAACAGCACAGACTCTAGAGCAGGGAGGAGAGGGAACAGCACAGACTCTAGAGCAGAGGGAACAGCACAGACTCTAGAGCAGAAGGAACAGCACAGACTCTAGAGCAGAGGGAACAGCACAGACTCTAGAGCAGGGAGGAGAGGGAACAGCACAGACTCTAGAGCAGAGGGAACAGCACGGATTCTAGAGCAGAGAGAAGGTGGAACAGCACAGACTCTAGAGCAGGGAGGAGAGGGAACAGCACAGACTCTAGAGCAGAGAGGAGGGGGAACAGCACAGAATCTAGAGCAGAGGGAACAGCACAGACTCTAGAGCAGAGAGAAGGTGGAACAGCACAGACTCTAGAGCAGGGAGGAGAGGGAACAGCACAGACTCTAGAGCAGAGAGGAGGGGGAACAGCACAGAATCTAGAGCAGAGGGAACAGCACAGACTCTAGAGCAGAGGGAACAGCACAGACTATAGAGCAGAGAGCAGAGGGAACAGCACAGACTCTAGAGCAGAGGGAACAGCACAGACTCTAGAGCAGAGAGAAGGGGGAACAGCACAGACTCTAGAGCAGAGAGGAGGGGGAACAGCACAGAATCTAGAGCAGAGGGAACAGCACAGACTCTAGAGCAGGGAGGAGAGGGAACAGCACAGACTCTAGAGCAGGGAGGAGAGGGAACAGCACAGACTCTAGAGCAGAGAGGAGGGGGAACAGCACAGAATCTAGAGCAGAGGGAACAGCACAGACTCTAGAGCAGAGAGCAGGGGGAACAGCACAGACTCTAGAGCAGAGGGAACAGCACAGACTCTAGAGCAGAGAGCAGGGGGAACAGCACAGTCTCTAGAGCAGAGAGGAAGGGGAACAGCACAGACTCTAGAGCAGAGAGCAGAAGGAATGTTTATAGTGTAGTGTATGTGTGTGTGTCTGTGTGTGCCTGGGCACCAAAGTGACATTCTGAGAAATCCAAGTCCCTGGGGGCCCACAACGATGCCAAAAGAGGGATTTGGGGCCCAGCAGTTGGGGAGTTTGTTGGTGTGGGCCACTGCATAATTACATTAGCTTGGTTCTCTCTCTCACACACAAATGCACACACATACATACACACACACACACACACACACACACACACACACACACACACACATACATACACACACACACACTCACGGACACACACATGCACACACACTCACACACACACACTCACACACACATATACACGCACGCGCACACACACACATGCATGCGCACACACACATGCTCGCACACACACACGCACACACTGATATACACACACACACACACACACACACACAGAACACATACGCACACGTATACACACACACACACACACACATACATAGGCACATACACATATGCACATACACACGCTTTCCACTCACACACTTACACACTCACACACACACAATGTCTTTGAGGTCTAAAGGGAGGGTGTGAACGATAGAGAGGGATGGAGAAAAAGAGTAAATTAGTATGGGGACATGGAGGGGCTGAGGGATGAGTCAGCTGACTGCTGGGAAGTGCTTGAATGAGTGGAAAGGATCCATCCCTCATTCATCTGGAGAGTGAGATGGAGATGAAGGGGAGAAGAGGACACAGGTGTGCGTCTCTGCCAAACACTGCAGGGCAAGTGACTAATGCAGATCAGGCCTGTGCTCACGAGGAGGCGATGGTTGTTAGATGGTTGTCATCTATGGTTGCTCAATGTGCAAGAGCCTAGGTTAGGTGAAGGCTATGTGATTAAAATAAATGATGAAGAACGCAGTACAGAAACATGCAGCTGGGTGTGCGGGCTTGTGCGTGAGTGAATGAGTGAGTGTTTGTGTGAGTGAGTGTGTTTGTGTGTGTGTGTGTGTGAGTGAGTGAGTGAGTGAGTGTGTTTGTGTGTGTGTGTGTGTGTGAGTGAGTGAGTGAGTGAGTGAGTGAGTGGGTGTGTTTGTGTGTGAGTGGTTGAGTGAGTGAGAGTGTGTGAGTGAGTGTGTTTGTGTGTGAGTGGTTGAGTGAGTGAGTGAGTGAGTGAGTGGGTGTGTGTGTGTGTGTGTGAGTGAGTGAGTGAGTGTTTGTGTGAATGAGTGAGTGAGTGTGTTTGTGTGTGAGTGGTTGAGTGAGTGAGTGAGTGAGTGAGTGGGTGTGTTTGTGTGTGAGTGAGAGTGTGTGAGTGAGTGTGTTTGTGTGTGAGTGGTTGAGTGAGCGAGTGAGTGAGTGGGTGTGTTTGTGTGTGAGTGAGTGCATGAGTGAGTGAGTGGGTGGGTTTGTGTGTGTGAGTGACTGAATGAGAGTGTGTGAGTGTGTTTGTGTGTGAGTGGTTGAATGAGAGTGAGTGTGTGTGTCAGTGACTGAGTTAGTGAGACTGTGTGAGTGAGTGTTTGTGTGAGTGAGTGAGTGAGTGAGTGTTTGTGTGAGTGAGTGAGTGTGTTTTGTGTGTGAGTGGTTGAGTGAGTGAGTGGGTGTGTTTGTGTGTGAGTGAGTGCATGAGTGAGTGAGTTGGTGTGTTTGTGTGTGTGAGTGACTGAATGAGAGTGTGTGAGTGTGTTTGTGTGTGAGTGGTTGAGTGTGTGTGTGAGTGAGTGAGTTTGCTTAAAGGACAGTGTAGAACTTCTTTTCCTTTTTTCCTGTTGATTCTTACGGTATTAAGTGGCTCATCATTCACCCCAGGAGGAAGTAAACCTGCACATTTACCCCCAGACGGGTGGCAGGCAGTGATCTGTCCCAACACTGAGGGTTTAGACAGTGAAACCCACACTAGATCCTTCAGTCATTCAGAACTACCGCCCGGTATCTCTCCTCCCTTTCCTATACAAAACACTTGAACGTGCTGCATCTAACCAACTCTCTGCTTTCTTCTCTCAGAACAACCTGCTTGACCCCCACCAGTCTGGCTTCAGGCCTGGCCACTCGACCGACACTGCACTCCTCTCGGTCAGTGAGTCACTCCATGCCACACGAGCAGCCTCCCTCTCCTCTGTCCTGATTCTTCTAGACCTCTCCGCTGCATTTGACACTGTGGAGCACTCTATCCTCCTGTCCTCCCTGGCAGCAACAGGGATCTGCGGCACAGTCCTTGACTGGATTGAGTCTTACCTCTCTGACTGTTCCTTCCAGGTTGCCTGGCTATCACCACCCCGTCCCCTCGCCACCGGAGTTCCCCAGGGCTCAGTCCTCTGTCCCCTTCTCTTCTCCTTATACACCAGATCCCTTGGCCCTGTAATATCTGCCCATGGCTTTTCCTATCACTCCTATGCCGACGACACGCAACTCTTTCTCTCCTTCTCCCCATCGGACACACAGGTCCCTGCCCGCATCTCCGCTTGCCTGAGGGACATCCAGAGCTGGATGGACAATCACCACCTGAAGCTCAACCCGGGAAAGACGGAGCTAATCTTTATTCCTGCTCTATCCTCTCCCCTCCTTGATTTTTCCATTTCCCTAGGGGACACCTTAGTGACATCATCACCCTGTGCCAAGAATCTCGGAGTGGTGATGGACAACAAGCTGTCCCTCTCCAAGAACATTGCAGCAGTAAGCCGGGCGTGCAGATTTTTCCTGTATAACATCCGGAGAATCTGCCCCTTTCTCACCACCTACTCAACCCAGCTCCTGGTCCAAGCAATGGTTCTATCCCGCCTGGACTACTGCAACTCTCTTCTGGCTGGACTACCTGCATCTGCCACCAGACCCCTGCAACTCATTCAGAATGCTGCAGCTCGTCTGGTCTTCAACCTCCCCAGACACTCCCACGTCACTCCCCTGCTCACTACCCTCCACTGGCTGCCTGTTATAGCTCGCATCAAATTTAAAACATTGGTCCTAGCATACCAGGCAGTCAAGGGATCAGCCCCAGCATACCTCCACAAGATATTCAAACCCTACATGCCAGCCAGATCCCTCCGTTCTGCTACCTCAGGACGCCTGGCACCTCCCCCTCTTCGCACTTGCACTTCCAGAACACGTCTCCTGTCTGTTCTGGTCCCACGATGGTGGAATTACCTCCTTGTGGAGGTCAGAACAGCTGAGACACTGACCCATTTCAAGCGACGACTGAAGACTCACCTCTTCAGGCTGCACCTCTCCCCATCCCTCCCTACCCCCCTGTAAATGACTGTAAGGTTAGGGTTGTAACTAGGCAGCTGTTTCGTAGGTGACTTGGGTGCATTAACTGTCTTAACTACTGCTTGTATTTTTTTCCATAGACTGCGTTGTTGCCGTTCTCGTTGTGTTAGTGTTAATCAGTTTAACCTTCAGGGTCCAAGTTGAACTACGCGGTTGTTCCCTGCACTTGGACTGGTACTTCTTTCTAGGGTTTTTGTCATACTTGTTCCTGGTTATGGTTATACACTTTGTTGTACGTCGCTCTGGATAAGAGCGTCTGCCAAATGCCTGTAATGTGATGTAATGTAAAAAGACGGTTGCTAGATGGTTGCTCAGTGGTGGTTAGATGGTTGTTAGGTGGTTGTAAAGTGGTTGCTTGATGGGTGCTCAGTGGTTGTTAGATGGTTGCTAGATGGTTGTTAGATGTTGATAGGTGATTGCTCAATGGTTGCTAAATGGTTGTTAGATGGTTGCTAGGTGGTTGCTTAATGGTTGTTAGGTGGTTGCTTGATGGTTGCTAGATGGTTGTTAGATGGTTGTTAGGTGGTTGCTCAATGGTTACTAGATGGTTGTAAGCTGGCTGTTTGGTGGTTGCTTGATAGTTGTTAGATGGTTGTTAGGTGGTTGCTTGATGGTTGTTAGGTGGTTGTTAGGTGATTCTTGCAGTCGATAGTTGGCAGACAGTTGGCAGAAGGTGTCATATGTAAAAGGGATTCTGTGGACACCCAGGTCACCCCCCACCCACTCCCCCCCCCCCCCCACCTCCGAAGCCCCCCTGCAACCCCCCCCCCCCCATCCGCCTCCCCTGTTTGCTTTGCAAATAGTGACAGTTTTGGTGCAACACCGCAGGGGCACCTGGTTCTTGTAGCAACAGTACATGGCCAGCTTTTCCAGTAAAGGCTATAATAACAAACCAATATTTTCTCTCTCCCTCTCTCTCCCCCCTCTCTCTTTCTCTCTCCCCCCTCTCTCTCTTCCTCTCTCTTTCTCTCTCCCCCCTCTCTTGGCACTGTAGGTGTTTCACAGGTTGATTGACAACCCTTGGGAATCCTCAGCTCCTAGTAAACAGGCCCCCCTCTCTCTTGCTGGTCTACTCCAATCAGAGCAGTGTGTCCAGCTGGTCTGCACCTATCAGAGAGGAGCATCCAGACGGTTTGTACCAATAAAAGCAGAGAGTGTCCGGCTGTTCTACTCCAATCAGAGTTCTGAAAACATTTTAAAATTAACTTCAGGAATATATACCAAAATAAATAATATTATGCTAAAAGCAAAATACACTGATACTTTGGAATTATGCAGACAGAAACTCACACGCAGGCAGTTCGTTTTGGTACTGTTGGTAAGGTAGGAGTCCGATTGTGAAGTACCAGTGTTTACATGTCATATTTGGAAACGTTTGGCTTTCCTGTTCCATTTTGGGGAGACTGCAGTTCAGTAAGCAAGCAAAAATAGTTCACATTGTATTTGTTTTTTTTTAATAATAATAATTTAAAAAAACCTCAACAAGTTTGAAAAAGAAAAGAGAAAAAAAAACAAAGTTTTTGATGTTTGATGATTATCCTGTTGTTCCCTTTGACCTTTTCCCTGTGGGAGTAAATGGACAAAGATCCTGACAGTCGGCCTTCCTCTGTCTGGGCTTTGATGGCACCAGTCCCCCAGCTCCCAGTACTGCACCAGGAGCTGAGGTTCTGTGAGCAAAGCTAACAGGGAAGTAAGACCCTAGCAGAGCCAGAATCTGCACTCCACTCTCTGCCTTCTCTTTTTCCCTTCCTTCCACCCCTGCAGAAATAATGCAGGAGTGGGCGTGAGACTGACTGTGTCAAACACAAACACAGTGCTGTCTGTCTGTCTGTCTCTGTCTCACTGTATCAAACACAAACACTGCGCTGTCTGTCTGTCTGCCTGTCTCACTGTATCAAACACAAACACAAACACAGCGCTGTCTGTCTGTCTGCCTGTCTCACTGTATCAAACACAGCGCTGTCTGTCTGTCTGTCTCACTGTATCAAACACAAACACTGCGCTGTCTGTCTGTCTGCCTGTCTCACTGTATCAAACACAAACACTGCGCTATCTGTCTGTCTGTCTGTCTCACTGTATCAAACACAAACACTGCGCTGTCTGTCTGTCTGCCTGTCTCACTGTATCAAACACAAACACTGCGCTGTCTGTCTGTCTGCCTGTCTCACTGTATCAAACACAAACACAGCGCTGTCTGTCTGTCTGCCTGTCTCACTGTATCAAACACAAACACAGCGCTATCTGTCTGTCTGTCTCACTGTGTCAAACACAAACACAGCGCTGTCTGTCTGTCTGTCTCACTGTATCAAACACAAACACTGCGCTGTCTGTCTGTCTGCCTGTCTCACTGTATCAAACACAAACACAGTGCTGTCTGTCTGTCTGTCTGTCTCTGTCTCACTGTATCAAACACAGCGCTGTCTGTCTATCTGTCTCACTGTATCAAACACTAACACTGCGCTGTCTGTCTGTCTGTCTGTCTCACTGTACCAAACACAAACACAGCGCTGTCTGTCTGTCTCACTGTATCAAACACAAACACTGCGCTGTCTGTCTGTCTGACTGTACCAAACACAAACACAGCGCTGTCTGTCTGTCTGTCTGTCTGTCTCACTGTATCAAACACAAACACTGCGCTGTCTGTCTCTCTGACTGTATCAAACACAAACAGCGCTGTCTGTCTGTCTGTCTCACTGTACCAAACACAAACATTGCACTCTCTGTCTGCCTGTCTGTCTGTCGGTACCAAACACAACCATAGTGCTGTCTGTCTGTCTGTGTGATTGTGCACTCTTCTTGGCAGTGAGATTCTTCCAGATCACTCCAGACCGAACTGAAAAGATTGGATCATAATACTGCCCGGCTGAATTTCTCAATTGACAGATGGCAAGTAAGTAAGTGACTGATTTTGAAATCGTGAAGATACTAACAGATCACCAAGGGTGTGAATAGTGGTGTACATATGCTTCATATTATCCAGGAGTGGAGTTCCTTATGGGTACTGGAGTTTGTTAGGAGTGTTTGATCTAAATCTCTGGGGCATGATCTTGGCAAACACGGTAACGTATGTCCTACTGCTTGTGTTTGTGTTATCTCCAGCAGGTAGAATTTTATTCTTTTTTACATTATGGGTGATAGGTTCCCCATCCTCAGCTGAACATGCTGTAGAGACCAGATTACATTACATTTATTTGGCAGACACTTTCATCCAAAGCAACGTACAGTAAGTGCATAGATACTTCAGTTCCTCAAGCCTGAGTGACATATGCAAAGTTTATTATTTATCTTTCACTATTTAAAACCTGTAATGGGATTCCTAGGTTCATACCAATGTACAGAAGGGGATGTGAAGTTCTGAAATAATTTAAGCGTGGGATTTTTTTCATTAGAACCTAAATAAAATGTAATCTCTTTTCCTTCTGGGATGAAGTGAGAGCAAACGCATTTAAACCAACCCAGGAAATGGTTGAGCTGACGGATTGTAAAGGGAGGTGAGAGGAAGCGTCGCGTAGCCGGTCACTTCTTGGTAGTGATAAAGCGCCGTCAGTGTTTATTTTCGCCGGTGATAAGAGCGCTTATCAGCAGGACTCCTCTGCTGCGGTGGGTTCCCAGCAGCGTGTGGAACCTGAAGCTGCGCTGTTTTACTGGAACAGGTTCAGAACCTTACAGTAAATATACATCAGCAGCACCGCACTGTTCATATCTCACACAATGCCTCCTCTATTGCACATGGACAATGCAAGCATTAATATTATTTTATATTAAACTGTCTTTGCAGTCCACACTGTGGCACAGCCCTTGTACCCTTGAGCAAGGGTAAGGTAGTTAACCTGAACTAATGTGTTACGTCCTCAAATCTGACTCATTTAATAATGAGACATGTAACGTTTTACGAGACCAGACTTTGGTTCAAAAAGACAAACTAACATTTATTTTCTTTTAAAACACAGGAAAACATGAATATAGGAAACCAAAAAGATCAAAAGGAAGGCAGTGCTCCTAGGCTGACCCCGCAATGGGCCGTGGGGCCCTGCCCTCATCTCAAATGAACCAAAACCAAACACAGGAACACTAAACAAAGCCACGAAAACTGGACTACCAGATCCCCTTCCCCAAAAGGAGAGGGGTGTTAGGATGTGAGGGTGGGGGGTGTTAGGATGTGAGAGTGGGAGTGTTAGGGTGTGAGGGTGGGGGGTGTTAGGGTGTGAGGGTGGGGGGTGTTAGGATGTGAGAGTTGGAGTGTTAGGGTGTGAGGGTGGTGGTGTTAGGGTGTGAGGGTGGGGGTGTTAGGATGTTAGGGTGGGGGGTGTTAGGATGTTAGGGTGGGGGGTGTTAGGGTGTGAGGGTGGGAGTGTTAGGGTGTGAGGGTGGGGGGTGTTAGGGTGTGAGGGTGGGGGGTGTTAGGGTGTGAGGGTGGGGGGTGTTAGGATGTGAGAGTTGGAGTGTTAGGGTGTGAGGGTGGGGGGTGTTAGGATGTTAGGGTGGGGGGTGTTAGGGTGTGAGGGTGGGGGTGTTAGGATGTTAGGGTGGGGGGTGTTAGGGTGTGAGGGTGGGGGGTGTTAGGATGTTAGGGTGGGGGGTGTTAGGGTGTGAGGGTGGGAGTGTTAGGGTGTGAGGGTGGGGGGTGTTAGGGTGTGAGAGTGGGGGTGTTAGGATGTTAGGGTAAGGGGTGTTAGGGTGTGAGGGTGGGGGTGTTGGGGTATGAGGGTGGGGGTGTTCGGATGTAAGGGTGATACTGCTCCTGTAGATTACTCACAGTCTTAAGGGAAACATTTTCACCAATATTCAGAACAAATGTGTGTTTGAGCCTGTTCAGCCAAACAAGACACATCCTTTCACCTACTGCAGGGAGACTATCCAGCAGGGCAGGGAGACTATCCAGCTGGGCAGTGAGACTATGAAGCTCAGCAGGGAGACTATCCAACAGGGCAGGGAGACTATCCACCAGGGCAGGGAGACTATCCAACAGGGCAGGGAGACTATCCAGAACTGCAGGGAGACTATCCAACAGGGCAGGGAGACTATCCAGAACTGCAGGGAGACTATCCAACAGGGCAGGGAGACTATCCAGAACTGCAGGGAGACTATCCAACAGGGCAGGGAGACTATCCAGCAGGGCAGGGAGACTATCCAGAACTGCAGGGAGACTATCCAACAGGGCAGGGAGACTATCCAACAGGGCAGAGAGACTATCCAGAACTGCAGGGAGACTATCCAACAGGGCAGGGAGACTATCCAGAACTGCAGGGAGACTATCCAACAGGGCAGGGAGACTATCCAGCAGGGCAGGGAGACTATCCAGAACTGCAGGGAGACTATTCAGCACTGTGTCAAGCCTGCCTTTAAAGAAAGCTTCTAAAACTGTCTGCATTTCCCTACCAGAAAATTTACCAATGGAAAGTGTGAATGTATGCCTGGGTAGTAATGGAATTCAGGAAGTGCTTTCTGATAATGCGATTGCTGTTTCTGGCAGAAACCTGCCCTCCGGCTCCTGAACACTGAATGCTGGTTAAACGCTCGCTTGAACAAAGCAGTTTTGATTATTTATTTTAGGCTCAGGATAGGGAGTGTAGGTGATTTAGTTTTTAGCGAGCGTAGCTCATATTAGGTTTATGACAGGGTGTGTTCTTTGCAGTTTCAGGATATGGCTGCAGGCTATTTAGTGTTTAGGCCAATGGGTGTATGTTATTTATGGTTCAGGATAGGGAGTGTAGGTTATTTTAAGGTGAGGATAGGGAGTGTTGGTCATTTTAAGGTGATGATAGGGGGTATTGGTTATTTAAAGGTGAGGATAGTGGGTGTTTGTCATTTTAAGATGATGATAGGGGGTATTGGATATTTTAAGGAGAGGATAGAGGGTGTTGGTCATTTTAAGGTGATGATAGGGGGTATTGGTTATTTTAAGGTAATGATAGGGGGTATTGGTTATTTTAAGGTGAGGATAGGGGGTGTCAGTTATTGTGTTTTTTAGGCCAAGCCTTGCTGTGGGTGACAGCTTGCACCCGTGTGCCTCTTGCCCCCCCCCCCCCCCCCACCACCGACAATGATGGTATACAAATCAGGAAGGCGTGGCTGCTGAGGAACATACTGGCAGGCCACGCCTCTTGTACCATCAGTACGTTTACGGTAAGAGCAGCTGCTTACAGGAAGAGAAACAACCAACTGTTTGAATTCCTGCTTCCTGACAGGCCCCACCTCTGTGTGCCAGTGTAGGTCAGCAACCTGCACATCCACCATCCAAACTGCCAAACCCACACATCCACCATCCAAACAGCCAAACCCACACATCCACCATCCAAACCGCCAAAGGCCAAACCCACACATCCACCATCCAAACCGCCAAACCCGCACATCCACCATCCAAACAGCCAAAGGCCAAACCCACACATCCACCATCCAAACAGCCAAAGGCCAAACCCGCACATCCACCATCCAAACCGCCAAAGGCCAAACCCACACATCCACCATCCAAACCGCCAAACCCACACATCCACTATCCAAACAGCCAAAGGCCAAACCCGCACATCCACCATCCAAACAGCCAAACCCACACATCCACCATCCAAACCGCCAAACCCACACATCCACCATCCAAACAGCCAAACCCGCACATCCACCATCCAAACCGCCAAACCCGCACATCCACCATCCAAACCGCCAAAGGCCAAACCCACACATCCACCATCCAAACCGCCAAAGGCCAAACCCACACATCCACCATCCAAACCGCCAAACCCACACATCCACCATCCAAACTGCCAAACCCACACATCCACCATCCAAACCGCCAAAGGCCAAACCCGCACATCCACCACACAAACCACCCCTCTGCCCAGCAAACACATTCACCGTACAAACCACCCCTCTGCCAAACCTGCACATCCACCATACAAACCACCAAACCCACACAGCTACCATACAAACCGTCAAACCCACACATCCACCACACAAACCACCACTCTGCCCAACAAACACATCCACCATACAAACCACCCCTCTGCCAAACCTGCACATCCACCATACAAACCACCAAACCACCAAACCCGCACATCCACCATACAAACCACCAAACCACCAAACCCGCACATTCACCATACAAACCGCCAAACCCACACATCCACCACACAAACCACCACTCTGCCCAGCAAACACATCCACCATACAAACCACCCCTCTGCCAAACCTGCACATCCATCATCCAAACCACCAAACCCACACAGCTACCATACAAACCGCCAAACCCACACATCCACCACACAAACCACCACTCTGCCCAACAAACACATCCACCATACAAACCACCCCTCTGCCAAACCTGCACATCCACCACACAAACCACCACTCTGCCCAACAAACACATCCACCGTACAAACCACCCCTCTGCCAAACCTGCACATCCACCATACAAACCACCAAACCCACACAGCTACCATACAAACCGTCAAACCCACACATCCACCGTACAAACCACCCCTCTGCCAAACCTGCACATCCACCATACAAACCACCAGACCCACACAGCTACCATACAAACCGTCAAACCCACACA
>NC_049202.1:75311276-75378776 GCF_013347855.1 Anguilla anguilla | reverse complement strand
GATTTCCTTAGAATAAAAATGTGTGCATCAGGGAGCTTTCAGTGCACTCTGGCAGTCAGTGCATTGAAACGAGAAGTCCGTGCAGCTTTTTTGCTTTCAATCCAAAGGAGATTTGATAAAATAAATAAATTCCATTCGAATTTGAACAAAAATATTTGCGAGTGTCATGCAAGCAATTGTATTACCTGGCAGAGAAAATATGGCTTCTATTCAGTCAACAAGACTTGACTAGATGGGACAAGCATCCATGTAAAACTATCTTCCAGGTGCATGGGAACACTGTAAATGATGCATGTATGGCGTTAGAGTTAGGCAGTTATCTCATTCTTAATAAAATCCAGAAAAAGGCTGTAAATTTTATTGAGCATCTAAAATCTAGCTGGGAAAACTCATTACAATACCTAAAACCTCACAAACTCGGCAAAGTATCCCCTAAACCTACCTAAACTAACCTGTATTAACACAAACCAGCTTGAGGTAAGCACTGCTTTAAAACTTCTAATTAGAGTGAACCAAACTATGAAACAAATCAAAAACATATATTTGAAACATAGGAAGACCAGTACCAAATCCCAAAATAAACTGAATTGCTATCGGGCCTAAACAGAGAATACACACAGAGATACAAAGCAGAGATAGAGCCTGCACTTCCTCCTAGATTGCGAGAAGTACTACTTAAATCAGAAAAAAGATATTTCTGCATATTTTCAAAATGTATAAACATACTTCCGTTCCCGGGCTTGTCACAACCAGACGGTGAGTAACCCATCCTGAGTGTGTAACCACAGTACAGAGAAACCATGCAGTGTGTCCACTCATTCTGAGTGTGTAACCACAGTGCAGAGAAACCATGCAGTGTGTCCACTCATCCTGAGTGTGTAACCACAGTACAGAGAAACCAGGCAGTGTGTCCACTCATCCTGAGTGTGTAACCACAGTACAGAGAAACCAGGCAGTGTGTCCACTCATCCTGAGTGTGTAACCACAGTACAGAGAAACCATGCAGTGTGTCCACTCATCCTGAGTGTGTAACCACAGTACAGAGAAACCAGGCAGTGTGTCCACTCATCCTGAGTGTGTAACCACAGTACAGAGAAACCATGCAGTGTGTCCACTCATTGTGAGTGTGTTGCCTGCTCAACCCGCAAAAATATTGTAACTGCAGTCAATAGCTGAATGCTCTATATAGTTTTTTCCTTCTTTTTGAATTTTTTAATATATATAATTCTTTGGCATTATTTACTGTATGTATTTCATGCCAGTACTTTTGAATTGAACAGTAAGTTTGAATTGAGAGAGAGAAACGTTTACTTTTGATTCTTCTTTATTTTAAGACATAAAGGACACAAATAGCTTCTTATTACTCAACATTTTACAAATACACCGAACAAAAAACAAAACCAATACCCACCTGAAAATAAAAACACCCCTGCCTCCAGAGATGGAGGGAGAGAGGGAACAATGGAGAGAGGGTGGGAGAGGGAGAGAGAGAGAGGGGGAAGAGAGTGAGGGAGAGAGAAAAAGAGGGGGAAGAGAGAGATTGGGAGTGGGGAGAGAGAGAGGGAGAGAGAACAGTGTGGCAGAGTGTCCCCCCCCCCAAACTCCATACCGCACCCCCCCTCCAGTGTGTGTGTGCAGTTCCATCCGGTTTCCTGGGAAGTGCATGAGCGTTCCGTGAGGGGGCTGGGCGTAGTCTTCGGCGGTTTCCATGGCAGCATTGTGTATTTTTATTTTTATTTTTATAACCAGGAACACTTCAGTTTCCAGTAACAGTAATTTCAGAAGCACAGACGAGGAAAGCCATAGAAAGAAGAACTGGCTCTAGTTTTCTAGATTAGACAATTGATTTAGCTTTTTCTGTATTTATAATTTCTGTAATTCAGCTGCTGTAACTTCTCAGATAAAGATGAGTTTATTCCTCATCCTTCTTTTGGCAGGTTGTCAGGCAGCAATATGGCATAAGGACAGTTGCAAGTTCAAATCCTACTCAGGTCACTAACATTGTTCACAAAAATACAAGGTGTGGAAAAGAACGGAAAAATAGTTTTTAAAAAACTTAAAATGTTTCACTAACATCTGCTTAATGGAGTTATGAGGTGGGGGGGGGGTGGGGGGTGGGGGGGGTGGGGGGGGGAATTGTGTTTGGGCTTTGCCCCTGAGGTTTGGCAGAAAGCACTGACATCCTGGTTGAGCTGTCATTTTTGTGAACTCACCTCCCCCCCATCCGCCCCCCCTCCCCAACAGAGTTCAGGTTCTGGTACATGTGTGCTGCAAAGGATGGGTCATTACAGGGGAGAGTGGGTGAGCAGGGTTACCATGGTTACCAGGACTAACAGAGCTAGCAGTTAGCTGAGCTAGCGGTTAGCTGAGCAAGCAGTTAGCAGAGCCAGCGGTTAGCTGAGCAAGCAGTTAGCAGAGCTAGCGGTTAGCTGAGCTAGCAAAGTTAGCAGAGCTAGCGGTTAGCTGAGCTAGCAAAGTTAGCAGAGCTAGCGGTTAGCTGAGCTAGCAGTTAGCAGAACTAGCAAAGTTAGCAGAGCTAGCGGTTAGCTGAGCTAGCAAAGATAGCGGCATTAGCAGATATACTATAGAGTCAGCACAGCTGGCAGAGAAAGCAGAGTTAGCGGTTTGTGATGCTTTAAATGTGTCCCTTGCAGTTCTGACACAACATTAAGAGTGACCCATACTAACCAGCATGTGGACAACTCATAACTTCCAGGAAAGAAGGTACCCCCTGGCTTCCTTTACACTACCCCCTGCCCAACCCATTTTTAATTGCCACTGACAGAGAGAAAAATGTGCAAATTAAACAAAAACTCTAATATTACATTTTGTCTAAAGATCTGAAGCCGTTCCCAGATATTTTGGACATTACCAGATGTGCCAAAAACAATTATTTTTCCCCTGTTGATCTCAAATAAGTCATGCTTTACATTGCAGTCTGCCTCATGCAATTATTTGTTTAAATTACAATAAGCCTTATGTCTTTAGCTCTGCTGGTCTGTGGGCTGTAAGTCACTGTGTCTTTAGCTCTGCTGGTCTGTGGGCTGTAAGTCACTGTGTCTTTAGCTCTGCTGGTCTGTGGGCTGTAAGTCACTGTGTCTTTAGCTCTGCTGGTCTGTGGGCTGTAAGTCACTGTGTCTTTAGCTCTGCTGGTCTGTGGGCTGTAAGTCACTGTGTCTTTAGCTCTGCTGGTCTGTGGGCTGTAAGTCACTGTGTCTTTAGCTCTGCTGGTCTGTGGGCTGTAAGTCACTGTGTCTTTAGCTCTGCTGGTCTGTGGGCTGTAAGTCACTGTGTCTTTAGCTCTGCTGGTCTGTGGGCTGTAAGTCACTGTGTCTTTAGCTCTGCTGGTCTGTGGGCTGTAAGTCACTGTGTCTTTAGCTCTGCTGGTCTGTGGGCTGTAAGTCACTGTGTCTTTAGCTCTGCTGGTCTGTGGGCTGTAAGTCACTGTGTCTGTAGATCTGTTGGTCTGTGAGCTGTAAGTCACTGTGTCTGTAGATCTGTTGGTCTGTGAGCTGTAAGTCACTGTGTCTGTAGATCTCCTGGTCTGTGAGTTGTAAGTCAGAGTCTGTGTCTGTATCAGGGCCGGCCCGTGGCATAAACGGTCTATGTGGTTGTTTAGGGCCAGAACTGCTAGGGGGGGGCACACAACAATGAGGGGGGGCCACACGATCCAATGTTTTTCTAAAAGGTAATTAATGTTATTCTTGTAATGACGTTATTCAAAACCCCCCCCCCACCCCACCCCGTTCGACAGAATCCAGCACCCCCTCCACCCCGACCCCCCCCCCCCCCCCCCCCCCCCCCCGGCTCGGACAGATTTGCTTAGGGCCACCAAAATCCTACGGCCAGTCCTGTCTGCTGCTCTGTTAGCTGTAACTCACACACAACTCTGTGAGCTGTGAGTCACTGTGTCTGTAACTCTGTTGGTCTGTGAGCTGTGAGTCACTGTGCCTGTAACTCTGCTGGTCTGTGAGCTGTGAGTCACTGTGCCTGTAACTCTGCTAGTCTGTGAGCTGTAAGTCACTGTGTCTGTAACTCTGTTGGTCTGTGAGCTGTGAGTCACTGTGCCTGTAACTCTGCTAGTCTGTGAGCTGTGAGTCACTGTGTCTGTAACTCTGTTGGTCTGTGAGCTGTGAGTCACTGTGCCTGTAACTCTGCTAGTCTGTGAACTGTAAGTCACTGTGTCTGTAACTCTGTTGGTCTGTGAGCTGTGAGTTACTGTGCCTGTAACTCTGCTAGTCTGTGAGCTGTGAGTCACTGTGTCTGTAACTCTGCTAGTCTGTGAGCTGTAAGTCACTGTGTCTGTAGATCTCCTGGTCTGTGAGTTGTAAGTCAGAGTCTGTGGCTCTGTTCAGGTCTGTGAGCTGTGAGTCACTGTGTCTGTAACTCTGCTGGTCTGTGAGCTGCGAGTATGTGTATTTCTCAGAAATCGCGGTGCCTGGTAAACTGGGGGGGGGAGATGTCGTGTGTTGGGGGGGGGGGGGGCATAATTCATGGCCGAGATTCTGAAGGAGTCATTACTCAAAGTAAATCAGAGTATAACAATTCAACAGAACCCTAAAAGAGTTTTCTTTCATCAAAAGATGATTGGCACACAAAAGGATGTGTGTGAGCGCAAGAGATTGTGCTGCTTTCTGAAAGGTAGGACTAGGTTGTGGTGTTCCACACCCCCGCCTGTACCTGTGCAATCAGTACCAGGTGTATCAGACATAAAAGCACATAAACACCATCACCTGCACTACATGTGCACACAGCGAGTGAGATAAGGAACTATTAGATAAGATTTCACCTTCTGAAGAGCAAAACAAAAACACACACATGCTGACATACACACACGCTCACACATGCACATACACACACACACAGGCACGCAAACACACACGCTCACACATGCACATACACACACACATACGCACACACATGCTCACGCATGCACACGCACACACACACACACACACAGGCGCGCAAACACACACGCTCACACACACACACGCACACACACACGCTCACACACACACACGCACACACACACACACACACACACACACACACACACGCACACACAGGCATGCAGACACACATGCTCACACGTATAGCTGCACACATGCTCAAACATGCACATGCTGACATACACATGCACACACACATACGCACACGCACATACACACACGTGTTTCTGTGTGTCTGAGTGTTTATGCACTGTGAGTGTGTCTTTGTGTGTGTGTCTGTGTGTTTTGCACGGTGTGGGTGTCTGTGTGTCTCTGCACAGTGAGTGTGTCTGTGTGTGTCGGCACAGTGTGTGTGTCTGTGTGTGTCGGCACAGTGTGTGTGTCTGTGTGTGTCTGTGTGTCTCTGCACAGTGAGTGTGTTTCTGTGTGTTTCTGTGTGTGTCGGCACAGTGTGTGTGTCTCTGCACAGTGAGTGTGTTTCTGTGTGTGTCTGCACGGTGTGTGTGTCTGTGTGTGTCTGTGTGTCTCTGCACAGTGAGTGTGTTTCTGTGTGTGTCGGCACAGTGTGTGTGTCTGTGTGTCTCTGCACAGTGAGTGTGTTTCTGTGTGTGTCTGCACGGTGTGTGTGTCTGTGTGTTTCTGCATGGTGGCTTGGCTGTGTGTGTCTGTGTTTCTGCACAGTGAGTGTGTTTCTGTGTGTGTCTGCACGGTGTGTATGTCTGTGTGTATCTGCGTGTGTCTGCACGGTATGTGTGTTTGTGTGTCTGTGTGTCTCTGTACAGTGAGTGTGTTTCTGTGTGTGTCTGCACAGTGAGTGTGTTTCTGTGTGTGTCTGCACGGTGTGTGTGTTTGTGTGTTTCTGCAGGGTGGCTTGGCTGTGTGTGTCTGTGTGTTTCTGCACAGTGAGTGTGTTTCTGTGTGTGTCTGCACGGTGTGTGTGTGTTTGTGTGTTTCTGCAGGGTGGCTGGGCTGTGATGTGGTTTGTGGGGCTTGTGTGTCTGAGTGTCTGTGTGTCTCTGCGCAGTGAGTGTGTTTCTGTGTGTGTCTGTGTGTTTCTGCAGGGTGGCTGGGCTGTGATGTGGTTTGTGGGGTTTGTTGTTGTTTCAGAGAACTCAAGCGCTTCAGGTGTCACCTGCTCCTCTTCAGTCCGCTCGGTCGCACCGCAGCATAACAGAACCCCTCCTCCAGTGTGGTTTCCTGGTTTCTACTCTCTCTGTTTCTCTTGTTCTCTTTTTCTATTGCTCCCTCCCTCTCTCTTCTGTCTTTGTTTTTTTGTCCTCTATTCTTGTCTCTGTTTTGGTAATGAAATGGGAATCAGAAATCATCGCCACCTTTTGCATAGAAACCAGAAAGTAGCTCCACCAATCACAGAGCACCCTGGCAAATTAGGAAATTAGCCAATCCCATTGGAGGATAGCTCTCGGGTAATGTCAGGGACCCTGGCGATATCACCAGACAGTTTCCATAAATCGCTGTCGGCATTGGTCTGTTTCTTTTACTGATGTATTCTGTGATTGGTGGAGCTTTCCTCTCTGGTTCTGTATGAAAGTTTACAACAGCAGTATCACGACCATATTTTCTTATTCCTGCTGACACACCTGGAAATGGATAAAATGGACACACCTGGTCAGACTGACGTGAGAATGAATGAGGTCCTCCTCAGACCGCTCTACCTGCCCATGCAGGTGTGAGAGGCCACGCCCACTCTGCCTCCTGCCTCCAGACCTCACCTGTACCCAGGTGCACTGTGCTGCCTGCCAAGCATGAGTCCCTCCTACACAAGATCAAGAGGTCTGGCAGTGAGTGTGTGTATGTTTGTGTGTGTGGGTGTGTTTGTGTGTGTGTGTGTGTGTGTCAGTGTGTGAGTGTGTGTGTGTGTGTGTGTTTGTGTGTGTGTGTGTCAGTGTGTGTGTGTTTGTGTGTGTGTGCGTGCATGCGTGTCTTTGTGCATGTGTGTGGTTTGGCTACATGCATACATGCACATGTACAAACACACATGCCCACACACACGCCCACACATGCACACACACATGCCCGCACACGCACAAAAAAACACACGCACACACGCACACACGCACACACGCACACACACACATTTTACGTTTGGCCTCGCCCTGCTGGTGAAACTTGTCCCAGCGCATCCTGTAAACAAATGAAGAGACACTCTTCCCAGAAACCCCAGTCATACAGGAAGTCATACAGGAAGTTGGGCAGATAGCTGTAAAATTCCACAGAAAAATACAGTCTCCCTCAGGGAACATACTGTGTGTCTCAAGTTTTAATGTTCCCAGTAGCTTAGTCTTTTTTGTGTGTGTTGGTGTGTGTGTGTGTATATATATAAAGGTGTGTGTGTGTGCTTGTGTGTGTGTCTGTCTGTGGGTTAGTGTGTGTGTGTGTTTGTATATATAAGGGTGTGTGTGTGCTTGTGTGTGTGTCTGTCTGTGGGTTAGTGTGTGTGCGTATATAAGGGTGTGTGTGTGCGTGTGTGTGTGTCTGTCTGTGGGTTAGTGTGTGTGTGTGCGTGTGTGTGTATATAAGGTTGTGTGCGTGCTTGTGTGTGTGTCTGTCTGTGGGTGTGCGTGTGTGTGTATATAAGGGTGTGTGTGTGCTTGTGTGTGTGTCTGTCTGTGGGTTAGTGTGTGTGTGCTTGCAGGGGTGTGTTTCTGCACGTTGCAGGGTTAGAGTTGAACAGGTTTGTAAACTTGTATGTTTGTCTGCTGGCCGGGTTTAACCCTCCATTAATAAGTGACAGTATAACTGCAGTCACATTCACCTCTTCCCTCCATCAGCACAGATACACAAGCATTTAAATGCACAGCCCATGGTGTGTGTGTGTGCATGTGAGTGTGAGTGTGCATGCATGTGAGTGTGAGTGTGTGCATGTGAGTGTGTGTGTACACATGTGAGTGTGTTTGTGTGCATGTGAGTGTGTGTGTGGGCATGTGAGTGTGTGTGTACGCATTTGTGTGCGTGTGCATGTGAGTGTGTTTGTGTGCATGTGAGTGTGTGTGTACGCATTTGTGTGCGTGCATGTGAGTGTGTTTGTGTGTGTGTGAGTGTGTGCGTGTGCATCTGAGTATGTGTGTGTGCATGTGAGTGTGAGTGTGTGAGTGTGTGCATGTGAGTGTGTGTGTATGCATTTGTGTGTGTGCATGTGAGTGTGTTTGTGTGCGTGTGAGTGTGTGCATGTGCATGTGAGTGTGTTTGTGTGCATCTGAGTATGTGTGTGTGCATGTGAGTGTGAGTGTGTGCATGTGCATGTGAGTGTGTGTGTGCATGTGAGTGTGTGCATGTGAGTGTGCGTGTACGCAATTGTGTGTGTGCATGTGAGTGTGTGCATGTGCATGTGAGTGTGTGCATGTGAGTGTGTGTGTGTGCATGTGAGTGTGTGCATGTGCATGTGAGTGTGTGTGTGTGATTGTGAGAGTGTGTGTGCATGTGAGTGTGTGTGTGTGCATGTGAGTGTGTGCATGTGAGTGTGTGTGTGTGATTGTGAGAGTGTGTGTGCATGTGAGTGTGTGCATGTGAGTGAGTGTGTGTGTGTGATTGTGAGAGTGTGTGTGCATGTGAGTGTGTGTGTGTGCATGTGAGTGAGTGTGTGTGATTGTGAGAGTGTGTGTGCATGTGAGTGTGTGTGTGTGCATGTGAGTGAGTGTGTGTGCATGTGAGTGTGTGTGCATGTGAGTGTGTGTGTGGAGAGGGAAATGGTTGGTAAAAAGGTGAACTGAGGCAGTTTTGAAGAAGAAGGAATATGAACAGGAGTTCTACTCTAGGGTCAGTTCTCATTTTTAGCAGATGATGCCTGACGTTGGGAGATGCACAGGGGGAACTGACCCTAGATCAGCACTGAAGCATCGCGTGCAGTAGCAGTGTACTTTTACACAACCTCACCGTGGCAAACACAGGACACGAGGATAAGGTTTTCATTTCGTAAAAATAGTGCTCTTTAATATAAATTACTGAAATGTCTTATAAATATATATATATGTGCAAAGTCTCTTTCATTACAGTTGTCTTTGCTGTTTGTTATGCTTTCATTTTATGACCTTCAAGCTTGTACTGCCAGCTACCTGGCCAAAGATTAAGACGCCATCTTTATAAAAGATAGAGAAAAAAATCAATAATGTATGCTGTCTTGGTTCGCTATCACACATGTAAACATTGTCATGGTATAAGAACAAAGAGAGTACTTAAAAATAAAAATGAAAATCTTACAATAAGAGAACCTTTTTGGCCATTCCCCTGATCCCCCTGGGGAAAATAAGCATTCTGCTCAGAATACATTCATCAGTTAACACACCAGTTTTGCTTGTCAGAAACAGAAGCCATCACATTTTGCCCCTGTCCATTTTTAATTCAGTGGGTGTTTGGGACAGTGTGTCTGCGTTCCTCCACAGGGGTACAAGGCCAGGCCCTCCCCAAAGACACAATCCAGCCTCCCCTTTACCACCCCCAACCCTCCCTTTCCTTTCCCCCCTCGCACAAAAACACAAACTTTTAAAAAACTTCTTTCTTAGCTTTTCTTTGTTATTTTGGATTTTCCGCCGTCGCCGTTGGAAACCGCGTTACCACCACAGCAAGCGCCTTTCCCGCTCGGCAGACCAGTGGCGGCGGACGGGACAGCGCGGCAACACTGAGGCTGCATTCACACCAGATCAGGCAATGCGGCACCTTGCCGCAGGGCTGTGCGGCGGTGTGGGCGTGTCATTACATGGCCCATTTGTGTGACGTCATGTTGTGAACTTTAACCCCTCCCCCTGTCCGCTAACTCAAAAAAAAAAAAAAAAAAAAAAAAAATGGAAACAAACGCAAACCGAAGGAAGCTTCTTGCAATCGTTATTTTGCAGCGTAGACTGCCAGCCACACGCAGACGTCGAAGCTGGGTACACGAAATAAACCAAGCGAGGACACAACTGGTAGAGTATCATCGTTTGGTCCATGAACTCCATAGTGCTAGGTACAATAAACTAACATGCAAGAACTGCTAAATAGCGAATCTTTTATACAGCTTAATTCCGACGTTTGGAATTGATTTAGCTAGTAATTATTGTTTCGGTACTCGTCCCATTACCCAGTACTGTCAAATCACTATGACGATCATCATATCAAATCTTAGGAAATGAATCACATCAGTAATTCATCTGACATTTGCTCGGTAAACAGCGGACTGCTACATGGTAATTCAAACAACTTACATGATTGGCCACTGCAGCGTGATGTCGGGTTGCGTTCCGGCAAAAGTTGATTCTGGTTCTGCTTTCTTGCCGCAGGCCGCTACGGTTTTTTTCTGCGCCCCATGCGGTCCCCACTCCCGCAGCCTAAACGCACTACCCCCATTCAAATGAATGGGAAGACTGCCGTTTTACCGCATTGCCTGACCTGGTGTGAATGTAGTCTAAGCCCGTAGGACAGGCACTTTTTATGGACAGATGTTTTTAAAGGACTTCCTGGTCAGTTGCCCTGTGAGGGCTGTGGGCTGTGGTTGCTAGCGGTAACGCAGTGGCTTTGCAGGGTCTCCCCACACACGCTTAAGGGGCAGTGAGCCGCCTCAGGCCCGGCCGGCTCCGTGTGCCGCGCTCAGATGCACATTAACACAGCCTGCTGCTGAGGAAACACCTCCTGCAGGAGGAGCCAAAATGGCAACCAAAACACAAAGAGAGGGGAGAGAGGTGATGGGAGGAGGGAGTCTTTCTTGATTAAGAGAAATGAAATGTATCCTGCCCGGGCAGTATTCTGGAATGGCTTTCCCCCCACAGCGTTCCCTCAATGTTCCTGCAACACTACCACCATCATCATCATCATCATCACAACGTTAGGCTACAGTACAATGTCATGGGAAACGCCAGGAGGACGCCATCTGTCGCCTGGGTTACCATTCACAGTTACCGTGGCCCGAGTCTACAGTGACAACGGGCCTAGCGTCGTGAAGACACCATGGCAATGGTAACCCACGCCGACCGGCATATCCTGTCCCGGAACCAGGGGGAAAGCAAAGGCTCACACATTGTCCAGACAACTGAACCATCCAATCAGCATGCCCTATCCCGAGACCAGCTTCCATGGCAACGGCAGCATCCTCTCACCACCCGCCCCCCCAACAACATCCCCTGCCCCCCACCCACCCACTTTCCTCATCCAGTCCTAAGATGAGAACACCGTTGACATGGATGACCCATTTCGTCCATGGAAAGTTTTGTCTTCAAGACCCCCCCCCCCCCCACCCCCTTCAGAATGACAGTCCAACCTCAGACTCAGGTGATGTCCATCACCTTAAACAGATCCCAGCGAAAACTGTGTGTGCAGGGGAGGGGGTTCCCCCGGGTCACCATGTGGGGGCGGAGTCTGGGAAGCCTCCTTATATGGGCGCGTCGTACTCCTGCAGGAAGTCCTTGAGCGGGTGGGGCAGCTGGTCGGTCCTGCCGCAGGCGTCCTGGTGGCCGTTGACGGTCTTGCGGCAGAGGTGCTGCAGGGAGGCGGCGGAGGAGCAGAGCGGCCTCAGGAGCTCCAGGGGAACCTTCTCTCCACCAGAATAGATGAAGTAGGCCCCGCGGGGCGAGGAGGCAGATGGGGAGGAGGTGGAGGAGGCGGAGGAGGAGGGGGCGTCCGCGTCCCCGCCATAGGCCTCGCGGGGGGAGGAGGCGGAGGCGGAGGAGGCGGAGGAGGAGGGGGCGTCCGCGTCCCCGCCATAGGCCTCGCGGGGGGAGGAGGCGGAAGCGGAGGGGGAGGAGGAAGAGGAGAAGGGGGCATTGGCGTCCGCGCCCCCGCCCGCACCCCCGCCCGCGCCCGCGGGCATGTAGTGGTGCACCAGCTTGAGCACGCAGTCGAAGCGGGGGGCGGGCTGCACGCTGCGGGGGTCCGTCTGCAGGAAGAAGGCGGCGCTGTCGCACTGCACGCGCAGGTTCTTGGCGCCGCAGGCGGTCTGCACGCTGAGGGTGAAGAAGTGGCGGCGGTCCGAGCTGTCCCGCAGCAGGAAGGTCCCGGCGGGGTGGGGGCGGAGCAGGCCGCTGGCCTCCGAGCCGCTCAGCGCGCCCCAGTAGAACCCGCTCTCCCGCAGCTTCCTCACCGCCTCGCCCACCAGCTGCTGCTGCCGCCGCGAGCAGAAGGTCTTATAGCGGGAGCCCGCCTCCATGACCGGCTCAAACCTGCTGAGGGTTACCATGGCGATGCGTCCGCGACCCGAACCCCCCCGCCCCCCCGCCACCTGGCCAGCACCGGGCACAGACCGGAGGACCAGACGGACGGACGGACGGACGGGGGGGTGGGTGGGAGGCGAGGAGGGGGGGGGAGGGGTGAGGGACTCTGTCTCGGACTAGAACATCTTCCCACACCTTTCTGACACCTGGACAGACAAAAAAAAAGAGTCTTTTAACTGTCAGTGTTGAGAGATAGAGGGGGAGAGAGAGAGAGAGAGAGAGAGAGAGTGCGAGAGAGAGGCACTAGGCGCCAGGGCTAAAGGCCCATTCACAAAAAAAAAAGACCACAGCTAATACCATCATCCAATGAGAAAAGTGTGTAGTGATGCAACATGGGAGTTAAGAAAGGCTACATTACTCAACCATTTGTGTACATATAGACACAGTCACGCACAAATGCACAGACAATGACAGAAATAATAAAACATGTATATTTATATTTGACACATTCTGCTTGGAATCCACAAATCTTGCCTTATAAAGAGATTATGAATGTCGGGCCGTGCAATGTCTGGGATGATTTATGCCCGTGGGAACACACATGTTCCGTCTCGCTGTAAATGCCCCACGCCTCCGCGGTAATGCAGCGATCTGGCGCAATACTGTCCGCAGTCTGCACGAGCACCAAGATTGCATTGTTAGGGCTGTTAACGTAGACCCCGCGCGGGTAATAGCAGTCTAATCGCGTGAGAACGGGATGGTGTGTGTGCGTGTATGTGTGTGTCGGTGAGTTATCCTGTTTCCTCGCAGGCTGTTCTAACAGCTGCCAGTAACCCAATGCCTATTATTCCAAGTTTGGAGACCCAGTCTTCCAGGCTTGGCCAAACGTGCTATGAATGGAGCTGAACTTGGCTGAACCTCGAGACT
Organism: Anguilla anguilla; assembly: GCF_013347855.1. Taxonomy (NCBI): domain Eukaryota; kingdom Metazoa; phylum Chordata; class Actinopteri; order Anguilliformes; family Anguillidae; genus Anguilla; species Anguilla anguilla. Next base: position 75,365,767 of record NC_049202.1, on the reverse strand, counting down.
GAACCTGAGTGGAGACCGTGCAGCAGCCTCCGCTGCGTTATTATTACGCTGGTATGCGTCGTTATTACGAGTTTCTCGAAACTTTGATTTTGGGCTTTTCTCCTTTCTCTCGGCGAAGAATTTCCCGTGATACAAAAATCAATTAAGCCCACGCACAAAATTCAGAATTACGCATGCTTTCAGGTAGCCCGTCTTCTCACCTGCGTGGCTGACGAACAGGCAAGCAAAAGGTGTAGTGCAGCCAACTGCATGTGAGAGACAAAAGAGAAAACATAATTACCTCGATGCTGGTCTTTTCCGATGAGGAAATGGCACCTTGTCCCTTGTTGAAATTCTTAATCCCCCTTTCTACTGGTCGCAAAAAACTGAACGGAACCCTTGCTCTTTATGCCTTGAAATACTGATATTTCAGCCTCTCCGTCCTCTGTGCAGAGGACGATGGAGTCGCGAGTGACTTGAATTCTATGAGCACTGTCAGGCAGTTCATGCTTCGTAGTTACTTTAGGCAGCGGGGACCAGTCAATGATGTTAAAGCCTCTGTCGCAGAGCTAAGCAGAGCACGCCTCGTATGTGTAAAGACTCCACCCCCCTCCCTCCTCTCTCTAACCCCCCTCCTTCGAGGTTCTTTCCAGTAAAAGAGGCAGAATCTGGTGGTATACCGCTTCTGGTAAGAGGGAGGGAGGGAGAGAGAGAGAGAGAACGCGCTTTACAAACACTCTCACGCACAGAGACGCACGCGCGTGCGCCCGCGCACACACACACAAACGCCACAATCTTGGCAGCTTGCCCGTACGCAATCATCATGACCTTTTCATTTTTTTACGGTGCGATTCCTGGTATTCATAGAGAAGTCCTCCCTTCCCCCACACTGCTCGTGCAAGGTGAAAAAGTTCAAGCTTGCAGGAAGAAAATTGCAAAAATACTCCGCCAGTACACGATGTAAGCACGCTATATGCATATAGCACAAACACACTCACAGTGCAATTTATGTCCTGATTTTTTAAATGATAATTGCTGAAGTATTATTATAAGTAGTAGGCTAGTAGTAGTAGTGGTAGTATTAGTAGCAGTAATAGTAGTAGTAGTAGCAGCAGTACTACTAGTAGTAGTAATAGTAGTAGTAGTAGCAGCAGTATTAGTAGTAGTCGTCGTCGTTGTAGTAGTTGTAACGGTCGTTTGCTTTAGTTTTTCCTGCGAAAAGTGTGAGTGATATGAATTTATATATTTTATGGAGATGAGTGCGACTTCGTTTGCACGATGTCCCGAGAGATCCATCTTACGCCCCCTAACGGCCGTAAGAGTCGCGCAGCTCTGGTGCAGAAACCCTGGATGTGTCATTCCACCGTATCCGCTAGAGGTCGCGCTCATCAAGTGGTGCCATTGATAACGAATAGCAATTTTGTCTGTTTGTTCAGAAGTAATGCATTTATTTCAACAACGAATGTTAGAAGACAAAAAAGTTCACTGGCATGCTAGAAAACGTTTTCATGATAATGACAGTATCCTAAATACAGCTATCGACATTCACTGCTTCAATAAAGTCAATGTGCACAAGGACTTGATCAAATGTTAATCTTGAATTTCGCATTCAAAACATATATTTAATTCGCTTGAAAAATATAACGTAAGGTGACAACTAAAATTCGAAATAATTTCAATTTGTTCAATTACATTTTTAGCCTCGTTTTCCATATGGCAAGTTAGCGAAAGTCAGATGACAGAAACGAAGAAGTTTGGAAGCCCGAACTGTGTGCGTCCGATCAGTCTTGCAATAAAGCTGGGCTATTCAAAGTCCTCCGCAGAAATGGCTGCTCCCATGTCATGGAGAAGACTGATAAACTCGGTGTATGCGCCAGCTCTGACCGGGGTCTTCACCCGAATGTCTGACAGATTTTTCCGGACAGGTGACCGGAGAAGAGGGTAAGATAACGACGACAGGGAATAACGGCAGAATAGAAACACGGAAATAAAACTGCACGCAGTCCCCCCTCGCATCGTGACTGTACTCAGTAACTCGCTGTGCACATTAATGCTACTGTAGTTAGCTTGCTACCTTTGCAGGCTAGTTGCAGTAAATAGCACGCAACCACCTCACTGTCTTCCTCTCTATATAGCTACAGCAACATCATGTAAGAAATTGTTGATTCATTGAACGCCCCTTATGAACATGGTGTCGGTGATATGCGCCTACCTAGCTAGCTAATTTGTTTTTGCTAGCCAACTATGTGCGTTTGTGTCACTGTCGGAAGTGTTCCCCGTTACAACACTGACACCAGTGAACGTGAAGGTTACAGACTCATTTACCCATGCTAGCTTAGTTAACGCTGGATAGCATGCTAGCCGTCTACCCGAACCCGTCGGCAGGTAACTCGTTTGTTGCAGCCTGGAGGACTCGGAATTCGATTGGAACACTCGCAAAATTAAAGGATAACTTGTTATCAGGTCGCGAATAACTTTCGGGGATAAGTCATCCGGAAGACTAGTGACCTTGTGAAGTATGATTAATGGATCCTTAGCCACACTGCTAACTACAGATAAGCTACTGTCATTTTTATTTTAGTGCTGGCTGCAGCAGCTCCTAATGCTCCTCCCTTGTGAAAACACCTAAACAACAGGAGTCTTGCAATTTATAAGAGAGTAAATGCCTCCTGAAAAAACAGTGCACTAAAGAGCCATTTTAAGACTTCAGTGGAAGATCGAGATATACTGGCTGTGTGCTGGTCGCTTTTCATTGGTTGCTAGTTGCCTGTGGTACCCCTGGGCTTGTGGGTTCAGTTTGTGGCCTAAAACTCCTCCGCAGCAATATGAAAGACGGATATCAAATTATAGGAAGTCTTGGATTGCAGTTATTGCTGCCAAAGGTGGTGAAACAAGATATTAAGTTCAAAGGGGCAATTACTTTTTCATAGGGGTGATATGGGTGTTCAATGACTTTTTTCCATTGCATAAATGAAACAACTGAAAAAATGTGTTTTGTGTTTATTCAGGATCCAAATGTCAAATAGTACACTTTGTCTGAAGATCTGAAGCCCTTCAGTGTGAGAAATATACAATAACAGGAATAATCAGGAAGGGGACAAATACTTTTTGACAGCAGTGTACATTACAAACACACACACACACACACACACACACTAGTGATTTTACAGTCAGTGCCTGCCCAACCCATAATGGGAACTCTGAATAAATGGCGATTTATTTCCTGGAGAAAAGACTGTGATAAGCATGTGACACAGCACCCAGAGGAAGTACTTAGTTGGATGTCACAAGCACACAGCTGGTAGATGTGTGTAAACACAAGGCCCATATAGAGAAGAGTAATAGTGTACTGTGTTGTATTGTATTGTGAATAGATGGACCTTACAAGCACTTGACTTATGAATGATTGGCCCTATGGTGGCCCATGGGTTGGTGGTGGGCAGTGATGGGAGATGGCTGTAGGGCTGGCCGTGGGCCCCATGCTGACCCATGGGTTGGTGGTGGGCAGTGATGGGAGATGGCTGTAGGGCTGGCAGTAGGCCCCATGCTGACCCATGGGTTGGTGGTGGGCAGTAATGGGAGATGGCTGTAGGGCTGGCCGTGGGCCCCATGCTGACCCATGGGTTGGTGCTGGGCAGTGATGGGAGATGGCTGTAGGGCTGGCTGTAGGCCCCATGCTGACCCATGGGTTGGTGGTGGGCAGTGATGGGAGATGGCTTTAGGGCTGGCAGTAGGCCCCATGCTGACCCATGGGTTGGTGGTGGGCAGTGATGGAAGATGGCTGTAGGGCTGGCCGTGGGCCCCATGCTGACCCATGGGTTGGTGGTGGGCAGTGATGGGAGATGGCTGTAGGGCTGGCCGTAGACCCCATGCTGACCCATGGGTTGGTGGTGGGCAGTGATGGGAGATGGCTGTAGGGCTGGCTGTAGGCCCCATGCTGACCCATGGGTTGGTGGTGGGCAGTGATGGGAGTTGGCTTTAGGGCTGGCAGTAGGCCCCATGCTGACCCATGGGTTGGTGGTGGGCAGTGATGGGAGATGGCTGTAGGGCTGGCCGTGGGCCCCATGCTGACCCATGGGTTGGTGGTGGGCAGTGATGGGAGATGGCTGTAGGGCTGGCCGTAGGCCCCATGCTGACCCATGGGTTGGTGGTGGGCAGTGATGGGAGATGGCTTTAGGGCTGGCAGTAGGCCCCATGCTGACCCATGGGTTGGTGGTGGGCAGTGATGGGAGATGGCTGTAGGGCTGGCAGTGCTGCACAGGTGTTATAATGCTCAGAAACACACTGCTGGTGCTGAGAGAGGGGGAAGGGTGCAAGAGTGTTGCTATAAAGTGCATGTGTTTGGAGAACAAAGTGCATTTTTGTGACATGACTCAGGACTTCTCTAAGGCTTTCCAGTAATTCCAGCGGTGTGTGCGTTCGGTTTATGCATGTGTACGTGTGTGTGTGTATTGTTTGAGCTTGTATGAGGTTTACCCTCACAGCTGAAATGACTAGAAAGGAAACCGCATATTGTATTGTGTAATAGTCACTGGCTCTGCTGTAGTACAGTGTGTGGCCTGTAGGGTGTGAAATAGTCATTGGCTCTGCTGTAGTACTGTGTGTGGCCTGTAGGGTGTGAAACAGTCACTGACTCTACTGTAGTACTGTGCGTGACCTGTAGGGTGTGAAATAGTCACTGGCTCTACTGTAGTACTGTGTGCCGCATGTAGTCTGGCCAATCGATAGCTGTGCTGTACTTAAGTGGAGCTCTTGGCTAACACAGTCTGGCTGTGCGGAGGTGGAGCTCTTGGCTATTCAAACCCTACATGCCAGCCAGATCCCTTCGTTCTGCTACCTCAGGACGCCTAGCACCTCCCCCTCTTCGCACCTGCACTTCCAGAACACGTCTCCTGTCTGTTCTGGCCCCACGATGGTGGAATGACCTCCCTGTGGAGGTCAGAACAGCTGAGACACTGACCCATTTCAAACGACGACTGAAGACTCACCTCTTCAGGCTGCACCTCTCCCCATCCCTCCCTACCCCCCTGTAAATGACTGTAAGCTTAGGGTTGTAACTAGGCAGCTGTTTCGTAGGTGACTTAGGTGCATTAACTGTCTTAACTACTACTTGTATTTTTTCCATAGACTGCGTTGTTGCCGTTCTCGTTGTTAGTGTTAATCAGTTTACCCTTCAGGGTCCAAGTTGAATTATGCGGTTGTTCCCTGCACTTGGACCGGTACTTCTCTCTAGGGGTTTCGTCATACTTGTTCCTGGTTATGGTTATACACTTTGTTGTACGTCGCTCTGGATAAGAGCGTCTGCCAAATGCCTGTAATGTAATGTAATGTAACACAGTGTGGCGGTCCTGGGACTCCATGCCTGCAGTAACACTGAGGTCTTGGGGCGGCAGTGTAGTATAATGGCTAAGGAGTTGGTCTTGTAACCTAAAGGTTGCAGGTTCGATTCCCCGGTAGGACACTGTCATTGTACCCTTGAGCAAGGTACTTAACCTGCATTGCTCCAGTATATATATCCAGCTGTATAATTGGATACAATGTAAGTCGCTCTGGATAAGAGCGTCTGCTAAATGCCTATAATAATAATAATAATAATAATAATTATAGGTCTTCATGAATAGCTGAGCCGGTAGCTGAAGCGGCTGCTGAACATCACAGCTGCACAGTCTGTTGTGAAGGTCACATGTGGTTGGAGTTGAGTTGTGTAGAAGGGCTTTTTTAATGATTCAGTGCATGTTAAGGTGATTAACAGCACAGGTTACACTCAGGCAGGCCGGCTGGCGCAGGCCGATCAGCCGCTAAGTTGGTTAAGTGTTTGACTGTGACCGCCGTTTAGAACTAGCGCGGGAATTACCTCAGCTTTCTGCAAAACCACCGCCATTTCATTTCCTGGCATTTCCTGGTGATGTCATATCCAGATCCATCCAATTAGGAGCTGAATCTAATCAAATGGATTAAGAGCTGAAAAGCAGCCAGGTGTGTGCTTTGTTTCCCTAGCAACAGGCCTTCAGTGCATTCTAAATATCCCTGAGTCGCTGAGTGTGTTGGTTAGCTGGGGTGTATAGCTACATGTGTGTGTAACACAACATGGGGTTGTGCATGTGTGCAGGGAAAGTGTGTGCGTGTGTGAGTGCAAGTGTGTGTGTGTGTGAGTGCGAGTGCGAGTGCAAGTTTCTGTCAGGGTTAGTGCCTGTTCCACAGCTCCAGGGTGTACAGATTTGACATTTTGTCATTTTTGTGTCTTCATACTTTTATCTGCAGGGCTTGCAGGACTAACTCTACTGTCTGCAGGAAAAAACGTGTGCAGACTGTAGCCAGTCAGGCTGAAACACACTGCAAACCTCCTGGACTAAAATTTGAGCTTCCGCAATTCAGGATTTGAACTTGCAACCTTCTGAACACTGCGTTCCCCACCCCCCTCCCCAGCTCCTCTGTGCTGCTCCTGGCCCCCCTGCTGGCGGAATCGGACCCCATCCCGCTGTCCCAGCCGCGCGCCCCCGGTCCCGCCGGAGCTGAGGGTCTCCTCGCCCGCTTCCTCTGGATGGCGGATCATGTGCCCGCCTTCCGCGTCCCTGGGGCCCGCGTGCATGTGCTGCGCTCCCCCGACGAGTTCTACCAGCTCATGAAGGTCAGCGGGGGGCGGGGGCGGGGGCGGGGGCAGCGTGGGGGGGGGGGGGGGGGGGGGGGGGGGGGGCGACAGGGGCAGTGTGGGGGGGGGTCGGGCTCATAGTGCTGTAAGGTTATGAGCAGCCTGGTCAGGCTCATAGTGCTGTAAGGTTATGAGCAGCCTGGTCAGGCTCATAGTGCTGTAAGGTTATGAGCAGCCTGGTCGGGCTCATAGTGCTGTAAGGTTATGAGCAGCCTGGTCAGGCTCATAGTGCTGTAAGGTTATGAGCAGCCTGGTCGGGCTCATGGTACTATAAGGTTATGAGCAGCCTGGTCAGGCTCATAGTGCTGTAAGGTTATGAGCAGCCTGGTCAGGCTCACAGTGCTGTAAGGTTATGAGCAGCCTGGTCAGGCTCATAGTGCTGTAAGGTTATGAGCAGCCTGGTCAGGCTCATAGTGCTGTAAGGTTATGAGCAGCCTGGTCGGGCTCATGGTACTATAAGGTTATGAGCAGCCTGGTCAAGCTCATAGTGCTGTAAGGTTATGAGCAGCCTGGTCAGGCTCATAGTGCTGTAAGGTTATGAGCAGCCTGGTCAGGCTCATAGTGCTGTAAGGTTATGAGCAGCCTGGTCGGGCTCATAGTGCTGTAAGGTTATGAGCAGCCTGGTCAGGCTCGTAGTGCTAGGTTATGAGTATGGCTGACTGGTGGGACACAGTGGGACACTGTGTTGTAGGAGATGATGGCTGGTTAAGCAAATAGCCTAACGGTGAAGCCACACTATAGGCGCCGCGCCACGTCCCCACAATCGGCTGTTTGTGGGCGTCACCTATTTTTGACAGACAGTTGTGTTCGCTGTTGACCGGGTTTAATGTCGCGTTTCATAGTCGTTGTCCAGTCTGAATAAAAATCATTTTTGCAGTAACCTAGATCTGAAAGATGTTAGTCAACTGCCTAGCTAGGCTGTCTAATGTCTAGCTAGTGAGTAACAACCAACAACAAAAACATTGTCTGGTTAATTAGCCAGATAATGCCTTCAAAGTTATATCTGGTTACCTAGCTAGGCGGCTGGTAGAAACGATCACAAACAACAAGCAACTAATACTTTAGGAAGAAAATGTTTTTGTTGTTATTGTTGGTTGTTACTCTCGCCGCGCCGTCTGCAGTCCCAAACATGCCTTGTGGGGGGGGCCACCGCCGCCTCTCAATCAAAATGAAGGGAGGCGGTTTCGCCGTGCGGCAGGGCCACATACAGGGTGGCTTCACCGTGATGCTGTGCTGTCTCTCGCCCAAACCCCGTGCCTGTATGGCTGCTTGGGGAGGGGTGGGGGGGGGAAGCAAAACAAAAGCGTGTTCTGCTTGGAAATGCTTTCCTTTCCCTCTTACTGAATTACTGTACAGTCACAGCTGAGTTCCGCTGGACAAAAGGGCCTTTAATTCGCTGCGTTAAACAAATGCCCTGGGACGTCCTGGCAGAGAGGAACAGCCAGTTTTTAGCTGAATGGCAGGTATTCACACTTTCGGTCAGAGGCCCCCCCCCCCCCCCCCCCCACCGAGGTTTCGGAGTGCGTTACGTTTTGGAGTTACCGGATTTCACGCCCGGCAGGTGATTGAGAGGAGAGAGAGCCATTGTCTGTGGAGAAAAATTAGCCATTCTCTTCTTTTATTTATTTTTATTTCTTCGACAATGAAGACAGGGATCGTTTTGGCCACGCCCGGCAGTGATGTGGAGAGGGCATGCAAAATGGACACCTCACCCCTCCAATCAGCCGTGTGGAGGTTACCTTGGGTGTGCTTTCAGAGTCAGAGAGAGAAAGATTATTATTATTATTATTATTATTGTTGTTGTTATTATAGACAGATATATCAATTGTTTGTTTCAATTTATGTTCATGTTGTAATGTATTTTTGTATTTCTATATGTATGCTTTGGCAATATTTACTAATCAATTTCATACCAATCAAGCATTTTGAATTTGAACTTGAGAAAGACAGAGAGAGAGGAAGAGAAATGGAGAGAAACAGAAAAACCTGACCTGGGATCCCCTTGGCTAGATTCAAATTCAATAATAAATATTGTTACCAATAATGATAATAACAACAACAAAATATTTTTTTGTCTGGAAAGAAGCTGCTACTCTATTCATTTTAAATATTTTTTCCCCAAAGAAAACAGTGAGAGCCTTGAACAGGAATGTGAGCAGTTTCTGTTTCTAAGAGCTCCAGGACAGTGAGCAGGTTCTGTTTCTAAGAGCCCCAGGACAGCGAGCAGGTTCTGTTTCTAAGAGCTCCAGGACAGTGAGCAGGTTCTGTTTCTGAGAGCCCCAGAACAGGTTCTGTTTCTAAGAGCCCCAGAACAGCGAGCAGGTCCTGTTTCTAAGAGCCCCAGGACGGTGAGCAGGTTCTGTTTCTAAGAGCCCCAGGACAGTGAGCAGGTTCTGTTTCTAAGAGCCCCAGGTCAGGTTCTGTTTCTAAGAGCCCCAGGACAGGTTCTGTTTCTAAGAGCCCCAGGACAGTGAGCAGGTTCTGTTTCTAAGAGCCCCATGACAGGTTCTGTTTCTAAGAGCCCCAGGACAGGTTCTGTTTCTAAGAGCCCCAGGACAGGTTCTGTTTCTAAGAGCCCCAGGACAGGTTCTGTTTCTAAGAGCCCCAGGACAGTGAGTAGGTTCTGTTTGTAAGAGCCCCAGGACAGTGAGCAGGTTCTGTTTCTAAGAGCCCCAGGACAGTGAGCAGGTTCTGTTTCTAAGAGCCCCAGGACATCGAGCAGGTTCTGTTTCTAAGAGCCCCAGGACAGCAAGCAGGTTCTGTTTCTAAGAGCCCCAGAACAGTGAGCAGGTTCTGTTTCTAAGAGCTCCAGAACAGTGAGCAGGTTCTGTTTCTAAGAGCCCCAGGACAGTGAGCAGGTTCTGTTTCTAAGAGCCCCAGAACAGTGAGCAGGTTCTGTTTCTAAGAGCCCCAGGACAGCGAGCAGGTTCTGTTTCTAAGAGCCCCAGGACAGCGAGCAGGTTCTGTTTCTAAGAGCCCCAGGACAGCGAGCAGGTTCTGTTTCTAAGAGCCCCAGGAGAGTGAGTAGGTTCTGTTTGTAAGAGCCCCAGGACAGCGAGCAGGTTCTGTTTCTAAGAGCCCCAGGACAGCGAGCAGGTTCTGTTTCTAAGAGCCCCAGGACAGCGAGCAGGTTCTGTTTCTAAGAGCCCCAGGACAGCGAGCAGGTTCTGTTTCTAAGAGCCCCAGGATAGTGAGCAGATTCTGTTTCTAAGAGCCCCAGGACAGGTTCTGTTTCTAAGAGCCCCAGGACAGCGAGCAGGTTCTGTTTCTAAGAGCCCCAGGACAGCGAGCAGGTTCTGTTTCTAAGAGCCCCAGGACAGTGAGCAGATTCTGTTTCTAAGAGCCCCAGGACAGTGAGCAGGTTCTGTTTCTAAGAGCCCCAGGACAGTGAGCAGGTTCTGTTTCTAAGAGTCCCAGGACAGCGAGCAGGTTCTGTTTCTAAGAGCCCCAGGACAGCGAGCAGGTCCTGTTTCTAAGAGCCCCAGAACAGTGAGCAGGTTCTGTTTCTAAGAGCCCCAGGACAGTGAGCAGGTTCTGTTTCTAAGAGCCCCAGGACGGTGAGCAGGTTCTGTTTCTAAGAGCCCCAGGACAGTGAGCAGGTTCTGTTTCTAAGAGCTCCAGAACAGGTTCTGTTTCTAAGAGCCCCAGGACAGGTTCTGTTTCTAAGAGCCCCAGAACAGCGAGCGGGTTCTGTTTCTAAGAGCCCCAGGACATCGAGCTCCTTCACTCTTGCTAATGCCAATTTTAATTCCATTATTATTTAAGATTGGTTTTCTTATTCAAATGTTCAGGTCTAATGGCTTCAGCTGGTCAGGAGCAGGAATGAGATATTGATCAGAGTTTACTGAACAGCGCTTTGTGTTCACTGTACGTTACGGAAAAGCAAGTTTCAGTTTTAACAGGTGTGACGTGAGGCTTGCGGGGGAGGGGGCGGGGGGGCAAGGGAAGGTAGTAATGAATTAATCGTTTTAATTGTAAAAATTTTGAAAATGCTCACATGGGTTCTCTCTGTTCATCTTCTGGGGAGCACTGAAATGCAGAGCTTGGTGTTGGAAGCGCTTGGTGGATGGGGTATTAATATCTGTGACCGGCAGTCCAATCCATAAGAGTCGCCATCTTTATTTCTGCTTTTATCAATAAGCTTAGGATCAGAAATAGTGTTCCTGGAGCCCGGAAATGTGTTTATATCTATAAATGCACTCGTTGGCATTGATTGTTAAATGTTACTTGTGCGCTGGTGCCTGGAATTTCCAGGAGGGGGGTTGGTGGGGGGGGGGGGTTAAAGTGTTATAAGCCGGCGGTGGAGTTACAGTAAAACTGAAACGCATGTGCAGCTTTGCCGCTCACGTGCTTAAAAAAATAAAATAAAATCAGGCACGTTCGCCTCGTCTCCTTCTCTCACTCACGTTGTTTTTTTTTTTTTTTTTTTTTTTTTTTTTTTTAAATCAGGCACGTATCAAGACAGCTGAGAGCAGGGTGGTGATGGCGTCCCTGTACCTGGGCACAGGACCCCTGGAGCAGGACTTGGTAAGACTGTGGACTGGCTGTGGAAAGAGAACCCCAGTCAGCGATAAGTGGCATCCATTAACACGTTCGCAGTTTCAACCAGGCACCACTGGTATCACAGAAGAGTGAGTCTCTGCATGTCTAAGAGTGCCCTTCATTTAGGGGTTGGGGAGGGGGGGGGGGGTAGGGTGGTGGGTGGCGACAAGTGATACATGACCAAATTTTGATTTCCCAATTTCTTAAAAAAAAAATAAAAAATAAGAATGAGTAGCATCTTCAGATCAGTGAGACTGTCACTCACTGTCACTCACAGTCTCTCACTGTCACTCACAGTCACTTACAGTCTCTCACTGTCACTTACAGTCACTCACAGTCTCTCGCTGTCACTTACAGTCACTCACTGTCACTCAGTCACTCACTGTCATTCACTGTCACTCACTGTCACTCACTGTCACTCACTGTCCTCTGGCTGCCAGTCAGCCGAGCGCTCAGCAAGGCCTCATCTTCCTCTTCTTCATCCTCCTCTTCCTCATGCAGGTAGACTGCATGCAGGAGGCTCTGGAGAGTTCTCCCAGGAAGGACGGAGCCTCTGAGCTCAAGATTTCCATCCTGTTGGACTACACCAGGGGATCACGAGGTGGGTGTGGTTCCGTGAGCCTGGAAATGTGCCCTTCAAATCCGTGCATCGAATACTAGAAGTACATTTTAAATGGCATTCGTGTAAAATGCAAAGAATTTTATACAACTGCCAGGACCTGCCGCGCCTACGTTTACATTGCTGGTTATGTAATACGTATGCATCAACTTGCCTGTAATGGGCCACACCCCCACAATGGGGGAAAACCAAACGTTGTGTTCCGTATAGTTAGTATTAGCAGTCAGGGGATTATCAAGATTTTAAAAATGTACAAATAACAAAGACAAGATCTAAATTCTAAGATTTTAAGTTCTATGCCCTCCCGTGCAAGAAGACCGAGCCAATGAGGAGAAACAAGTGGATTCAGGTCCTTAGATGTGGGGGAATCACAGGAAACTCAGGGATCCTGAATGAAGCTATGTCTACAGTGAGCACCATAATTCATTGGACAGTGACACATTTTTTGTTATTTTGGTTCTGTACTCTAGGATACAATGAAAATGAGGTTGAAGTGCAGACTGTCAGCTTTAATTTGAGGGTATTTTCATCCATATCGGATGAACCGTTTAGAAATGACAGCACCTTTTGTACATAGTCCCCCCCATTTTCGGGCATCAAAAAATATTGGACAGTTTAACGTAATGTAGAATAAAGTAATCATTTTTAATATTTGGTCGCATATCCTTTGCTTGCAATGACTGCTTGAAGTCTGCGATGCGTAGACATCATCAGAAGCTGGGTATTTTCCCTGCTGAAGCTGTGCATTTAGTGAACATTCAGCCTCAGTTGTGAGTTTTGGTAAACGGTACTGAACACCTCTGAGCCTAACGAAGCGCTCAGTCGTGAGTTTGGGTAAACGGTACTGAACACCTCTGAGCCTAACGAAGCGCTCAGTCGTGAGTTTGGGTAATCGGTACTGAACACCTCTGAGCCTAACGAAGCGCTCAGTCGTGAGTTTGGGTAATCGGTACTGAACACCTCTGAGCGTAACGAAGCGCTCAGTCGTGAGTTTGGGTAAACGGTACTGAACACCTCTGAGCCTAACGAAGCGCTCAGTCGTGAGTTTGGGTAAACGGTACTGAACACCTCTGAGCCTAACGAAGCGCTCAGTCGTGAGTTTGGGTAAACGGTACTGAACACCTCTGAGCCTAACGAAGCGCTCAGTCGTGAGTTTGGGTAAACGGTACTGAACACCTCTGAGCCTAACGAAGCGCTCAGTCGTGAGTTTGGGTAAACGGTACTGAACACCTCTGAGCCTAACGAAGCGCTCAGTCGTGAGTTTGGGTAATCGGTACTGAACACCTCTGAGCGTAACGAAGCGCTCAGTCGTGAGTTTGGGTAAACGGTACTGAACACCTCTGAGCCTAACGAAGCGCTCAGTCGTGAGTTTGGGTAAACGGTACTGAACACCTCTGAGCCTAACGAAGCGCTCAGTCGTGAGTTTGGGTAAACGGTACTGAACACCTCTGAGCCTAACGAAGCGCTCAGTCGTGAGTTTGGGTAATCGGTACTGAACACCTCTGAGCATAGTGAGGAGCTTTCTTTCCTCCAGTGGCGGTGTGCAGTTCTTTTTTTATTGAAAGTCGGATTCCTTTTGTTTGTATGCGAACAGAAGTTTTTCCGCTTGATGTCATCGGGTATGAGAAGGCTTTGTTGTGGTTGTCTGGCGTGTCGCCGTGAGGTCGCTGCAGTGTCATGTGACCTCATCGTCGTGCTACTTCCCGCTTTTCTGGTATGGAAAGCCGAGGCCTCTGCGGAAAGGAATGAGGAAAGCGTTTCACTCCTTCTCCCCGATAGCATCTTTACTCTACACCCTTCTCATGGGTTTTCTTTTTCTGAGAGAAACCACAGGAGTGGACCTGCCTGACTAACGCTGCTGGGAAGAGTTCAGTCAGCTAGAAGCACACGCATTCACAGACACACACACACACACACACACACACACAACATGTGCACAGACGTGTGTGTGTCTGTGAGTGCGAGTGTGTGTGTGTCTGTGAGTGTGTGTGTGTGTTTGTGTGTGCGCGCATCTGTGAGTGTGTGTGTGCGTCTGTGAATGCGAGTGTGTGTGTGTGCGTCTGTGAGTGTGTGTGTGTGTGCGTGTGTGTGTGATGCACAGTACACTGCTGTCAAAAAGTATTTTGATTATTCCTATTATTAATATTTGTCACACTGAATGGCTTCATATCTTTAGACAAAATGTAATATTTGACAATTGGAACCTGAATAAACACAAAACATTTTTTTTCTATTTAATTTATGTATTGGGAAAAAGTCATCAAACACCCATATCCCCCCTTAAGCTTAATATCTGGTTGCACCACCTTTGGCAGCAATAACTGCAACCAAACACTTCCTATAATTTGATATCAGTCTTTCATATTGCTGTGGAGGACTTTTAGCCCTCTTTTCTTCACAGAACTGCTTTAATTCAGACACATTTGTAGGTTTCTGAGCATGGACTGCTCGTTCCAGGTCCAGCCACAGCATCTCTGTTGGGTTCACGTCAGGACGAGGCTACTTTAATTTAGTTTCTTTTCAGTCATTCAGATGTGTACCTGCTTTTGTGTTTTGGGTCATGCTCTTGGTCTTGCTAAACCCACTAACACTTCAGCTCACTGACAGATGAGCAGACATTCTCTGGACCTGGAATTTTCTGGTACAGACTGAAGTCATAGTTCAGTAATGGAAAGTCGTCCAGATGTTTGACCAGGTTTCACTCGCGGTATGATGTTCTTACTGTGAAATGCTGTATTTTCTTTATGTCAGACTTATTGGGACCTGTGCAGTCCAAAAAATTCCACTTTTGACTCATCTGTTCATACACTATTATCCCAAAAGTCTTGGAGATCATCCAGGTGCAAATGTGAGACGAGCATCGATGTTTCTCTTAGTTAGCAGTGGTTTCTACCTTCCTACTCTCCCATTATTTTTGTCCAGTCTCTTTCTTCTCTTGTGCAGTCATGAACTCTGACCTTAGCTGAGGTTAGAGAGGCCTGCGGTTTTTTGGATTATGTGGGATTTTTTGTGATTTCCTGGATGAGTTGTCACTGCTCCCACGTTTAACTTTTAGCAGGTTGGCCACTCTTGGGAAGATTCACCACTGTTCCAAGTGTTTTTCATTTGGAGATAATGGCTCTCATTGTGGTGCAGTGGAGTCCCAGAGCCTTAAATGGCTTTGTAACCCTTTCCCTACTGATTCAGATATGACCAAAAGTATCTGGACACCCCTTGGTCTGGGGCTGTTTTTCATGGTTTGGGGTAGGCCCCTTAGATCCAGTAAAGGCAAATCTTAATGCTACAGCATACAATCACATTCTGGATGATTCTGTGCTTTCTCTGCTGACTGTTTCAGCATGACAATGCCCCCAGGCACACAGTGAGGTCCATATAGAAATGGTTTTGTTGAGAATGGTGTAGAAGAACTTGACTGGCCTGCACAGAGCCAGTGCAACCCCATTTAACGCCTGGGATGAATTCAAAAACCAGCTGTGAGCCAGGTCGAATAATATTTTGTCAAAAGATCTGCAACCATTTGGTGTGACAAGTATGCAATGATAGAAGAAATCAGGAAGGGGGCAGTATGTATAAGGTGTCCGTGTTTACTGTGTGCATGCACACGTGGGTAATGCGTATCATACGTGCATTATGTACAGCGTATGTGTGTCTGATTTCTGCAGGTAAGCGGAACTCGCGCTCCATGTTGCTGCCGTTGCTGCGGCGATTCCCGCGGCAGATGCGCGTGTCGCTGTACCACACCCCCGACCTGCGCGGCCTGCTGCGTCTGCTCATACCCGAGCGCTTCAACGAGACCATCGGCGTGCAGCACATCAAGGTGTACCTGTTCGACAACAGCCTCATCATCAGCGGGTTAGTCTGCTTCAGCTCTCACAGCTTCAGCCTCTCAGCTTCAGCTCCTCACAGCTTCAGCCTCTCACACAGCTTCAGCCTCTCATAACTTCAGCTTCTCACATCTTCGCCTCTCACAGCTTCAGCTCACTCAGCTTCAGCTCTCACAGCTTCAGCTCTCACAGCTTCAGCCTCTCACAGCTCCAGTTTCTCACAGCTTCAGCCTCTCACAGTTTCAGCCGTTCACAGCTTCAGCTCTCACAGCTTCAGCTTCTCACACAGCTTCAGCTCTCACCTCTTCAGCTCTCACAGCTTTAGCTCACACAGCTTCAGCCTCTCACAGCTTCAACCTCTCTCACAGCTTCAGCCTCACAGCTTCAGCTCTCACACAACTTCAGCCTCTCACACAGCTTCAGCTCTCACAGCCTCAGCCTCATACAGCTTCAGCTCTCACACAGCTTCAGCTCTCACAGCTTTAGCTCACACACAGCTTTAATCTCACACAGCTTCAGCTCTCACAGCTTCAGCCTCTCACATCTTCAGCTCTCACAGCTTTAGCTCACTCAGCTTCAGCCTCTCACAGCTTCAGCCTCACAGCTTCAGCTCTCACACAACTTCAGCCTCTCACACGGCTTCAGCTCTCACAGCCTCAGCCTCACACAGCTTCAGCTCTCACAGCTTTAGCTCACACAGCTTCAGCCTCTCACAGCTTCAGCTCTCACACAACTTCAGCCTCTCACTGCACTCAACTCATTGTCAGGGCTCAGAATTGTTTTAGTAAAAATACAACAATATGAATACTTTTTCAGTTTATTTTTTTGTGGTTTACAGGCTAAAATTAATTATTTTGTTTTTACAACTTCCTGCCATGAAACTACAAATCTCCCACAATGCATAAATTGTATTTCTTTCTGCCCAGAAAAAGATGACGGTGTGTGAAAGGAAGGTGGCGGGTCAGGCTGTGGTGGTGTGTGCAGAGCAGTCGTTTGACCCTGTTCTCCCCCCGCAGAGCCAATCTGAGCGACTCGTACTTCACAAACCGCCAGGACCGCTACGTGCTGCTGGAGGACTGCCCCGCCCTGGCGGACTTCTTCTCCGAGCTGGTGGGGGCTGTGGGGGACGTGTCCCTGCAGCTGAGCCCGGACGACACCGTCAGCGTGATGGACGGCATGGTGCACCCTTACCAAGGCAGGCAGCGCCCCACAGGGGTCACACGTGCAACTGCACTGCACTGACACCCTCACACACAAACACATGCTCTAACTCAAACACACACACACACACACTGTAACACACACACACACTCATACGCACACACACACACACACTCTAACACACACACGCACGCACACACACAAACTCTAACACACACACGCACACACACACACACAGTGTGTAAATTCAGCAGTGGGATCTGTAGAGAAAAAATGCACCAGAGACTGAAGCAGGGCTTGAGATAAACGCAGTGAAAATGAGGCAGGCAGAAATAGCTCTGTGATGTCATAGTGCTGGCGGTAAAGGGTGTCCCTGGCCAACAGGAGCGATAAGCTTCCGCCCTCTCTCTGTCTCTCTCTCTCTCTCTCTCTCTCTGTCTCTGTCTCTCTCTCTCTCTCTCTCTCTGTCTCTCTCTCTCTGTTTGTTTGTTGATGTTCAGCCAGATCTGTTCATTCTGGCTGTGCTTGTCATTCATCTGCATTAGTGTAACTGATGGGCCCAGTTCTGTAGGGCAGTGGGAATTATGGGTAGCACACCCAGACCCAGCTGCTTTCACTGCTGAATATAGAAGTGTGTGTGTGAGTGTGTGCATGAGTGTGTGTGTGTCTGTACGCGTTTGTGTGTGTGTGTGTGTGTGTGTGTGTATGTACGTTCGTGTATGTGTGTGTCTGTACGCGTTTGTGTGTGTGTGTACGTGCGTGTGTGTGTATGTACATGTGTAACTGTCTTTCTGTGGTCTGCAGGTAAGTGGGTGTGTGTGTGTGTGTACAGGTGTAACTGTAGTTCCGTGGTCTGCAGGTAAGTGGGTCTGTGTGTACGTGCGTGTTTGTGTGTGTGTGTGTGTGTGTGTGTGTGTGTGTGTGTGTGTGTGTATGTACGTACGTGTGTGTGTGCGTGTGCGCGTGCGCGTGTGTGTGTGGGTGTGTGTGTACAGGTGTAACTGTAGTTCCGTGGTCTGCAGGTAACCGGGTGGAGTTCTCGGCGTTGGCGCAGCGGCGGATCATGGCGGTGCTGAACTCCGCCCGGGCGCGGCAGCGTGTGGAGGAGGCGGAGCAAGCGGGCGGGGCCGAGACGGGCGGGGCCGAGGAGCCGCCCGCGGACACCTGGGTGTTCCCGCTGGTGCAGATGAAGCCCCTGGGCATCCGATTGGACGAGCAGGTGACGGAGCGGCTGCTGAGGGAGGCGGGAGGCGACGCCCAGGTCTACCTGACCTCTGGCTACTTCAACCTGACGCAGGCCTACATGCGCCTGGTCCTGGGGGCGCCCGCCGGCTACCACATCCTCCTGGCCTCCCCGCAGGTCAACGGCTTCTTCGGGGCCCGGGGCGTGGCGGGGGCCATACCTGCCGCCTACACACACCTGGCCCGGCAGTTCTACAGCAAGGTGTGCCAGCTGAGGCAGCAGCACCGAGTGCAGCTGCACGAGTACTACAGACACGCCTGGACCTTTCACGCCAAGGGTGAGTCTCATACACTACAGACACACACACACTACACACACACACACACACACACACACACACACACTACAGACACACACACACACTACAGATACACACACACTGTACACACTACAGACACACACACACACACACACTACAGACACACACACACACACACTACAGACACACTCACACTACACATACACACACACACACACACACACTACAAACACACACACACACACACTACAGACACACTCACACTACACATACACACACACACACACACACACACTACAGACACACTCACACTACACATACACACACACACACACACTACAAACACACACACACACTATACACACTACAGATACACACACACATACTACAGATACACACACACACACACACACACACACTATACACACACACACACAAAAGAAAGGGCTCTGTGAGTTTATGAATGAATCTTTGCATTTATATAGAACTTTTCCGAATGCTCAAAATACTTTGCTGTGATGAGTGGGAAACTAATCTCAACCACCGTCAATGTGTAGCACCCACCTGGGTGATGCATGGCAGCCATTTTGTGCCAGATCACACACCACAATTTAGCGAGAGTGGAGAGAGAGAACATTTTTAGCCAATTAATTATTATCGGGATTATTAGGTGGCAGGTCTGAGAAAGCCAAGTTGGGAGTTAGCCTGGACATCGGGGAACCCCTACTCTTTGCGATAAGTGTCACTGGTTCTTTAATGACCACAGGAGTCAGGACCTCGGTTTAACGTCTCATCCGAAAGACAGCATCTCCTACAGCACAGTGTCCCCGTCACTGCACTGGGGCATTGGGGTTTATTCAACCAGAGGGAAGATTGCCCCCTGCTGGCCCACCAACACCACTTCCAGCAGCAACTTAGTTTTCCCAGGTGGTCTCCTATCCACGTCCTAACCAAGCCCACCCTTAGCTTATCTTCAGCCATTCAGCAGGAGCAGAGTGCATTGTGGTATAGCTGCTTGCTTTTAGGGCCGTGGTTCCTCTTGTCCTCTCTGATAGATGATACTGAGTTCTGTGCTGTGCTGCTTGGTGGTAGCGCCCTCCTCTGCATCCTGGAATTAACTGTAGATCATTTCCGTCCCTGGTATCAGGTATCCGCCTCATTTCCTGTCACACAGGAAGTCTCCCTGTTTTGATAACGCACCCCTGCTCCAGTGCACTTCCTGATGTTCACTCCTGTGGCCAATAACTGGGCCTGTCCCTTCAAGGCTATAAATATACTCCTAAATGATGAGTGTGTTTGTGTGTGTACGTGTGTGTGCGTGTGCGTGTGTGTACATGTGCGCGTGCGTGCATGTGTGGGTGTGTGTGTGCGGATGCATGCATGTGTGTGTGCTGTATCTAAATGCTTCAGTAAATACCCAGTTCTTTAATTGGATGTTAAAGTGTACATGGCTCTGGAGAACAGTTGCCTGAAGCGTAAAACTGTAAATGTTTATATCCATGGGAATAAAGCAGGGTCGGGTTTGAGGGGGTGCTGCAGGTTTCTGCTGCTGCTTCCTGATTCTGGTGAGAAGCTGAACACATTGAAGCTGGACGCATTGAAGCTGAACGCAGTAAAGCTGAACACAGTAAAGCTGAACACATTGAAGCTGGATGCATTGAAGCTGGAGGCATTAAAGCTGAAGGCATTGAAGCTGAACGTATTGAAGCTGAACGTATTGAAGCTGAACACATTGAAGCTGAATGCATTGAAGCTGAACGCAGTAAAGCTGAACACATTGAAGCTGGACGCATTGAAGCTGGAGGCATTAAAGCTGAAGGCATTGAAGCTGAACGTATTGAAGCTGAACACATTGAAGCTGAACGCATTGAAGCTGGACGCATTGAAGCTGAACGCATTGAAGCTGAACACAGTAAAGCTGAACACATTGAAGCTGAACACAGTAAAGCTGAACACATTGAAGCTGAACACAGTGAAGCTGAACGCATTGAAGCTGAACGCATTAAAGCTGGACGCATTGAAGCTGAACGCATTGTAGCTGAACGCATTGTAGCTGGACACATTGAAGCTGAACGCTTTGAAGCTGGCTCGGCTGTAAATGGGGAAATGGGAACACTGACACTCATACTCCGCGTGACGGTTTACATCCGAACCCACCGGGAAAAACGTTAACTGTCATGTTTAAATAAAAATGTCACGATGGCGTCAGCCAGTCAGCCAGTCAGCCAGTCAGCCAGTCAGCCAGTCAGCCAGTCAGTCAGTCAGTCAGTCAGTCAGTCAGTCAGTCCGTCAGCCAGTCAGTCCGTCAGTCCGTTCCTGAAGTGACAGTCTGCTGATGCCACATTAGACCAAACCTTTCATACAGATTCACAAGCAGTCTTCAGCTGTCAATCACACAGGCTTATAAAGATCGCTGAACTGCCGATAAATAAATGATGGGGCTGATGAAATTATTAAGAGGTTGGCATGAAATGTTTTGGCTGTTACTTGTATTTTATTTTTTAAAATATTTTTTGGTCTCCGTTTATCTGGGAGAGGACTGTCCTTACGCAAGTGATGTTGAAATAAATTCTTCTCAAGTCTGTGACTAAGAAAATTCCTGCTTAATTCAATCCACATGTTTTTGCGAGTTTGTGCTTGTGTTGGGACTGTAGTGGTGTGTGAGTTTATGGTTGTGTTGGGACTAGTGGTGTGTGAGTTTGTGGTTGTGTTGGGACTGTAGTGGTGTGTGAGTTTGTGGTTGTGTTGAGACTGTAGTGGTGTGTGCGTTTGTGGTTGTGTTGAGACTGTAGTGGTGTGTGAGTTTATGGTTGTGTTGGGACTAGTGGTGTGTGAGTTTGTGGTTGTGTTGGGACTGAAGTGTGCGAGTTTGTGCTTGTGTTAGGACTGTAGTGGTGTGTGAGTTTGTGGTTGTGTTGGGACTGAAGTGTGCGAGTTTGTGGTTGTGTTGGGACTGTAGTGGTGTGTGAGTTTGTGGTTGTGTTGAGACTGTAGTGGTGTGTAAGTTTGTGGTTGTGTTGGGACTGTAGTGGTGTGTGAGTTTGTGGTTGTGTTGGGACTGAAGTGTGCGAGTTTGTGGTTGTGTTGGGACTGTAGTGGTGTGTGAGTTTGTGGTTGTGTTGAGACTGTAGTGGTGTGTGCGTTTGTGGTTGTGTTGAGACTGTAGTGGTGTGTAAGTTTGTGGTTGTGTTGGGACTGTAGTGGTGTGTGAGTTTGTGGTTGTGTTGGGACTGTAGTGGTGTGTGAGTTTGTGGTTGTGTTGAGACTGTAGTGGTGTGTGAGTTTGTGGTTGTGTTGGGACTGTAGTGGTGTGTGAGTTTGTGGTTGTGTTGGGACTAGTGGTGTGTGAGTTTGTGGTTGTGTTGGGACTGTAGTGGTGTGTGAGTTTGTGGTTGTGTTAGGACTGTAGTGGTGTGTGAGTTTGTGGTTGTGTTGGGACTGTAGTGGTGTGTGAGTTTGTGGTTGTGTTGAGACTGTAGTGGTGTGTGAGTTTGTGGTTGTGTTGAGACTGTAGTGGTGTGTGAGTTTGTGGTTGTGTTGGGACTGTAGTGGTGTGTGAGTTTGTGGTTGTGTTGGGACTGTAGTGGTGTGTGAGTTTGTGGTTGTGTTGGGACTGTAGTGGTGTGTGAGTTTGTGGTTGTGTTGGGACTGTAGTGGTGTGTGAGTTTGTGGTTCGTGGGATGCAGTGAATTTCAGGCTCTCTCGCCTTGTTAGGAAAAATCGCTCGATTATTGAAATCTTTCTGTTAAGAGAAACGCACTTAAAGTTATCAGCACAAGGTTTATTCAGAGAAATGGTCACACGTAAGGGTTATTTTTAACATGGAGAGTTTTTACGAGGTCTTGTGCAGTAAAAACACATATTTTCATCAACATTTTTGAGCCCTCCTGTTGAAAGTTCCAGAAGCTCTGACTCTGAGGAAAGAAAAATCCATCAGTTTCGACAACACTGTCTTGAGTCCTTCACACACACACACACACACACACACACACACACACACACATACACACACACACGAACAACATTCTAACCTCTCTCTCTCTCTCTGTATAGGACTGTGGTACTACCTGGTTGGCTGTGACAGGCCCTGCCTCACCCTCATTGGCTCTCCCAACTTTGGCTACCGTTCTGTCCACCGGGACCTGGAGGCCCAGATTGCCATAGTAACAGAGAACCAGGAACTCCAGGCTCAGTTACAGCAGGTAAGACTGCGGTTCGGGATGGGGTCAAGGGTCCTGCAGGGTTCACCAGCTCTCTGTGGGGGCCTCCCCTCCCCCAAGCAGCCTCACAGAGTTCCTATCTGTGCTCATTCCTGGGGGGCCACGTTCTTTCTAAAGGAAGCTTGAGGGACGGACATCTTGTGTGTTTATGTACGGGTGTGTGAATAAGCTGCGGTCAGCATGCGGTGTTCGGCCAGCAGAGGCCTTCTGAAAGCACAGCTGTGGTTTACTCACACTGCTGAGGCCTTCTGAAAGCACAGCTGTGGTTTACTCACACTGCAGAGGCCTTCTGAAAGCACAGCTGTAGTTTACTCACACTGCAGAGGCCTTCTGAAAGCACAGCTGTGGTTTACTCACACTGCTGATACTGACTGTCACAGAGACGGGTCAGGTGTAACTAGGCAACCCCACTGGGGTCAACCACTCTTACAGGAACACTGCCGGTGGCCATTTGTGCGATGAGAGGTGAAGGGTGAAAGGTCAGGTGTAACCTGGCAACCCCTCTTCCCCATGCAGGAGCAGGAGATGCTGTATCAGAGGTCCACAGAGGTGTGCAGCGCCACCTTCAGGCAGCCTGACCGGCACGTCAAGCTCTGGGTGCAGCTGATCACCCCGTTCATCAAGAACTTCTTCTGAGCGACCCGAGCCTACTGATCGGGTGAGGTGTGTGTGTGTGTGTGTGTGTGTGTGTGTGTGTGTGTGTGTGTGTGTGTGTGTGTGTAGTGTGTAGTGTGTAGTGTGTGTGTGTGTGTGTGTGTGTGTGTGTGTGTAGTGTGTTGTGTGTGTGTGTGTGTGGTGTGTGTAGTGTGTGTGCGTGTGCGTGTGTGTGTAGTGTGTGTGCATGTGTGTGTAGTGTGTGTGTGTGTGTGTGTGTGTGATATGTGTGTGTGTGTGTGCATGTGTGTATGTTTGTGTATGTGTGTGGTGTGTGTGTGTGTGTGTGTGTGCATGTGTGTATGCGTGTGGGTGTGTGTGTACTCTTACTGCACAGCACTAGGACCACTCTTCCTGTAGTTCATTAGCTGGCCTGGCAGAGCACAGGAGCTGTGCTTGACTCTGCCTCTTAAGTAAACTCCTGTGAACCTGATTCCCCAGAGCGTTCGTTCCGCAGGTCGAAAAGGGCAGGTAGTGAGAGTTGGACTGCATTCAGGTTTCGACGGTCGAAATGTTGCTGAGCGGGAAGTAGCATGACATAAACCATCCGAGCTGCTGCTCTTTATCGTCTGTGTGGGAGACACAAGCATTTCCTGATGATTACGCGATGATAATCAGGTGCCAGGCATCAACGGTGTGCGGGCAGCTATTGTAATTGTTTGAATATTTTACTATTGTTTCCACCTAGGGAGTCTATGGCAGCCCACAGAAGTGATGAGTGGACTTTGGTGAAATTTTGGCACATTGATAAAGGACAGACTTGGGTATCCAGACAGCACGCTCGTTGTCAGTTCATCCACCCCTCTAGCGCCACCAACAGGCAAAATTTGATGTTCGATTTTTACCTATAACTTTTAAACCATTTGGCCTAGAGTCATGATTCTTTTTTTCTCCAAGATACTTCAGTCCTGCCAAGTTAAACACACCCACCCCCTGTCAATACTGGATATTCCGCCATTTTGAATTTTCTGACAAACACATTTTTACCATCTCCTCCTTCTTTTGAACGGATCACCACAGAATTTGGCCTGTATGATCTTGAGTGTACTGTGAGGAAGATTTGTTATAAAATAGCTGTTAGGTCAAACAATATGCTTTGTTCTATTGATGCCAAACTTGGCACTCTTCTTTGCAGGGGGCCTAAGGGGTACGCAGCAAAGTGTGACCACTTGGGGGCGCTATGTCAGGAAAAATCTTTATATGCCAATTACGCTGCAATGGAAGTAGATATTTCAACCAAACGTTTTGTGGAGCTTTACAGTATCCTAACTGGGAAATAATATGCCCTTGGGGTCGGCTATTTTTTTTTTTTTCTATTTTGGATTTTGGCAAAAACTCATTTGAACATCTCCTAGAGTCTATCTACATTTTTGGGTATTACGTCTTTGGACATTTGTTCTTAAAAGATAGCTGCTTGTTCAAACAGTATGGCTGCAACATAAGGACGAATTTGGGGGCAAAGGCACCATTAAGGAAGAGTGGCCATATATCTGCAACCCTTTAGTTTATTTTCATCAAACTTGGTACACATGCTTGCCATGAGACCTGGGACACGCACACACTTGGGGGCGCTGGATTTAAAAAAAAAAAGTTTTAAATATCAATTGCTTTGAAACGAAAGCAGGGATTTCAACCAGATTTTGGGAAGAACAGTACAGTAATGGGTCTGAATTGAGCAACCGACAGATCAGAATTTGTTTCGTGGAGGCTCTGTAGCACTTGGCCCCTCCATTGCAGTGCTAACGCTCAATGCTAATGGTAATGCTAATTGTTGATGGTAATGTGAATGCTGGTGCTAACGCTCAATGCTAATGGTAATGCTAATTGTTGATGGTAATGTGAATGCTGGTGCTAACGGTCAGTGCTAATGCTAATAGTGCTAATCGCACTTCCTGTGTGTTCTCAGGTTACAGGTCCAGACGCAGGTGTGTCCTCAGCGGTCCTATGAACAGAGGGAGGAGGGCTGGCAGCTCCACAGCCACCAGTCTCAGACACCCCCCCCCCCCCTCATCTCAAGCCATCCCTCACTTCCTGTATTTCCTTTACGTTTGCGTGCCACCTCATTTCCTGTTAATGTGTGCACGGCTTGTCTCTTGTCAGCGTGTGTTCTGTCCAGCCCCACTGCCCCTTGCCCCCCCCGCCCCCCGGCCCCCCTGCCCCCTGTGCCCCGTGTCTGTAAGTCCTCTCACTCCTGACGTGATGTCATGTTGACACACGAGAGGTCACTACATTTCACTCCCTGTCCAAAACGGCCTCTGATGTGCAGCGTTATGGTTTTAAAAGGAAAACCCAGGTGCTCTGAGAAAAGACCCCTGAGGGATTTTCATTGTTTGTGCTCGTTTTTATATGACATGATAACAAATTACACGTACCTGTTTACAAGTGTGAGGCCTGTAGACTGTTGGACTGCGGGATGTGTATGGGGGGGGGGTGTGTGTGTGGGGGGCGGTTCGTTTTGGAGTCGCCAAGCCGTTATGGATCGCACTTACAGAAGCCTTACGGTACGTGTGACAGCAGTGATCCGGTGTATCGGCAGCTGGGCTTCAGAGCCACCAACGTCAGTGAGCACTGCGTACTCCCATACAGCCATGTTTTACCCAAGTGTGATGTCACAAGAGGAAGATACCATATCAGGATCTAAGGGGGGAATCGGGGTGAGACCATAACTGTGTGGTGAAGGGTCTTAAGCTACAGGTCTAAAAGTCCTGGAAGTAAAGACGTTACAGTTATGACAAAAAAGCTAATTTACATGTAATTTACAGCCAATCTAACATTGTACAGTGTTTATGTTTGTAAATTAACAGAAGAAATGTGTATTGAAGTAGTAGGTTTTTCAAATAAAATGGTTTGACTGGAGTCTGTAGATGTCTATTTCCTTACACTATTGTACACTCTTTCCTTACAGACACACAAAATCCCTGCAAACTACGAAACAGACAAGACAACAAGCAAACCCCCAATATCAAACCGATAGCCAGCTAATATGGCCTAGTTTTTATTAGATAGATAGCAAATGCCAATCACTAATCTCTACGAAGGACCACTGATTTTAGTGACCACTGAACGATCACTGGCTGGTCATTCATTCATCTGGACATATTGGGAAAGGTCGTACCTGTGAAAGGCCCAGGGAGGCATCGTACAAAAGGCATTGTACAAATCAGGAGTCATAAAAGTATTTTGTGTTCATCAGAAACTTCAGAACAGCAGAAAAGCCAATATGGCAGTATGTTATTGGTCACTGAGGCAGATCTGTTCTTCATGAGGAGAGGGATCTTTGTGCCAACTTTTGTAATTCTTCATAAAATGGTGTTCAGGGATTGGACTGGTAAATGTCAAAATTTTAGTTTTGTGCACCATATCACCACCAGGTGGCTAGTCCTTGCTATATTTGAACTAAGACAAGTGTTCAGCTATCCAGACAAGCTTACCAAGTTTGGCAATTCTGATCAACACAAGTTATCAGAGCCACTACAATAACAATGTATATCTATTCTGCAAGGAGCCACCAAACCGTGTAACTGCAAGTCTTAGGTTGTGTCGTCCGTTAAGAACATGAGACTTGTCTCCCGGAAAGCCCCCTGAAATTTACCCCTGATATGGAGTTTATAAAGTGTCCCTCAGAGATCTGACATTTGGGAGAGCTGCGGAGGGGAGGGGCAGATATTACTCTTCTCCCTACAGACGACCGAGCCTCAGTTACACTCCACCTCTTCCTCCTCTTCCTCGCTTTCTTGTTGGTTGACCTTAAGTCCAGCATCCTTTCTCAGCTGCATTTTAGTGAGAAAGTGTGTCTTCTGCTTGTGACGCTGTGAGGCTGGAAGGCTGTCCTCTGTGCAGCGGACGCCGTCATCTTCGTTCAGTCCCAATGACTCACACTGGCGAGAGTCCATGTGATCCCAAATGAGCCACCGCCAGAAGCGTTCTCAAGGTAAAGGTCTGCGTACAGGTAACAACCTTCAGCGTTTCCCCTTCATCCACACTGTAACGGATGTGGATATTCTGTGTACACAGGTACACAGGCAACAATCGAAAAACTCAGTCACCCCAGCACTCTACAGACTTCACTTTGACTCGCCCCCCCACTTCCGCTTGTGTGCAATGCCATGTTTTTAAACGCCCCTTTTTCAGAGGGTGTGTTTCATGCGCCTTTGAGAGCAAATACCAAACATTAAAAACACAAAAGGCTTTCTGCCGAACACACTCCTCAGATAAAATCTGCTGCGTCAGTGTGTCTGTACTTTGTTGCCTCTCCACAGCCAATTATAATAATTATTGTTGGTGTGGTGGCTAGCCTATATTTAGATGAAAAGTTAATGATGTCATAAAACATGTTCCATAAAAAGACATGACCAGAAATTGTTTTATGTAAGTAAAACAACATTTTATTCAGAATATTTGTTTAATGCCACAAAATTTAATTTGTACAATTCAAGTTTTTCTGTTTTTTTTCCATTACAAGGGTATTAGATTATTGGTAACACATTATTTTAAGGTCTGCTTATAAATAAACCATTATTAAACTGAATTTTAACCATCAGTCAACATGTAAGACAGTAGCTGTAATTAGTTCATTAGTCTTTATTAACATTAATAAACACATTAATGTATAAAGTTTGTTGTTCAAGATTTATATGTGATTACAGTTTCTGATAAAATGTTTACAAATGGTTTTCACCACCTGTTTGATCAATGTCTTAATATATTACTAACATTATCATTAACATTTAAGTCCCTTTAAATACATATAATATAAATCATACTTAAATAGTTACATAAGTTATGACTGCTCCTGATGGCTTAAAAACCTAATTACGCATGCCAGTAACACCTTAGGTTGGCTTTTTATTCAATATTTATAAAACATTTGAATATAATTATTATCTTCGCCAGGCGGAGACATGTGCATGCTGGCAGCAGGCCAATGACCTGAATTCTCAAATATTTTGCAAATCGGTCAACGACAAGTATTTTATTTGAATTAATTTCCATCATTTTTGTCCATTGAAATAGACTGAGCGCTAACTCCTAACCGGCCACTAGGGGCCGCAAGTGATCAACAACGGCTTCCGTTTGGAATGCCTGGCGAAGATCTGCACTCTACTGAGTGCACTCTTCTAGTTTGGTCTGTACTGGCTAACACAGGGGATTTATTTAAGGTTTTTTAATGGCTGGTTGTTTATTAATGTTGATAAATACATTAAGTAATTATAGTTATTGACTTACAGTTTACTAACGGTTACAATACAGTTTAATAATGGTCTATTTATAGTTCATAAGCAGACCCTTAACCTGAGTATTCATAAGTCTCCAGTTTTGCTTTCTTTTGAGTCCACAATGGAAATATTTTTGTATAGTCCCACGGCTAAAGTCCTGCTCTAGACTACAGTCCCGCAGGAATAATCCTGGTCTAGACTATAGTCCCGCAGGTATAGGCCTGCTCTAGACTATAGTCCCATGGAAATAGTCCTGCTCTAGACTATAGTCCCATGGAAATAGTCCTGCTGTAGACTATAGTCCCATGGAAATAGTCCTGCTCTAGACTATAGTCCCATGGAAATAGTCCTGCTCTAGACTATAGTCCCATGCAGACCTGCAAACTCATCAGGGGTGAAAAAGGTGACAAAGATGCAAACCCCCTAGGGGGGTCCGGGGGCATGCCCCCCCAGGAAGAAAATTTTTTAAATATCAGCTTTAAAATGTGGATTTACTGTAGATTTTAGCATGAGGATATAGGGAAAAACTCAGCCTAGAATTAATGTAATCTTACTGCTAATGTCCCCCTTACATTACAAAAGTAATGTAAGGGGGACATCAGTTCAGGGCACTCAAAAAAAAAAAAAAGGCAAGAGAGTGCAGGGCCGGGTCCAAAATTGTATTAAAATGCATTGCATCCAGTATACAATAAGTATAAAACAAAAACACAATATGTACAACAACTGACAAATCAAATGGAAAACACAGCTTATGTTATATTTTGGTAGAGAGAGACAGAAAGAGAGAGAGAGTGGCAATATGGTCTGGCAAGGTGTGTTCTATTACACACATTATTTAACTGACTAGTACTGATAGTTTAACTTAAGGCACAGTGGCTGCTGAGCTGAAAATCGAGGAGGCAGAAAACTTCCCCTGATTATTAGTCTTGACTTGCAATCATTTTCCTTGAAGTCTGCCCACGATCTGAATAATTCAACTGTAGATAAACACAGTTTCCTTCGTCACTCCATGCTATGAAGATCAAATAAATTCAAAATAAATTATAAACTGAAAAATGCCATCAAACCTGTGCTAGTTCAAATGACAAAATCTGCGTATTCCAGATCTTTGCCATGAAGATTTTCGGAGTGTGTACGTTTATCCAGTTTTTAATATGCAATTGCAATGTGCTCAATTTTGCGACGCAAATAGAATCTTTTTTTCGTCTAAACTAATCGAGGAGAACTGTCTCTATCATATTTAGTAATATGTCATTTCTAATCAACCACAATAATTAAAAACAAGTTGACACCAATAATACCGTTAATCAGTTTAAGGGATTTTCTGCCTGTTCATTTTTCAGCTCAGCACCCATCACTAGGGCACCCAGTGGTTTTCTTTCACTTTAAAAACAAGACCAGGTCAAAACCTAGTAGGTTTTGAGGACTGCCCCGCTATTGCGGTCCAGCCAAAAATAACTAGCACTTTATTGCTGTAAGCGGTGGGTACAGACAATTTGACAATTAGGACGTTGGCTCTTCTCCATTGCTCTTAATGGTCTACAAGAATACAAATAATTCGAAATCCACGCCTGAAAATCCATTATTACAGTACTTGGTAGATTTGTTAATCACCGCTGATGGCGTTAATTTCTACTTGTTTAACGTGACTTTCGAAAGGTTAGCTAGCGTTGTCGTAAAATTTACTGTTAACACATTACTATGGTTGCGGGTCAGGCACTTTTCACGGTAAGAGGAAATTTTAGGATAGCCCTTCCAACATTGCTTGTGTCGAAAGTGCTGCAACGGAAACAGCGATAGATTTACCCACGAGCCACATCTGTCCAAAATGTAAACAAGTAAGGCAGTCAGTCTTCACGGTCGGGGAAAATTTTATGACAGCGTCACCCAGCGAGTGAACACCACAAACGGCGGTGGTGTAAGAGTTATTGGCTCATTACTAGTAACTGATTGTGGCGAAAATCTTCGGTGGCGAACCCCCCCCCCCCCCCAATTTCAAAAACTCATCGGATCTACACGAATCACACAAATGACCTATTTTGGATTCAAAACGGCAAATTTTTGCTCTAGACTATAGTCCCATGGAAATAGTCCTGCTCTAGACTATAGTCCCATGGAAATAGTCCTGCTCTAGACTACAGTCCCATGAGAAGAGTCCTGCTCTAGACTATGGTCCCATGGGAAGAGTCCTGCTCTAGACTATGGTCCCGTGGGAAGAGTCTTGCTCTAGACTATAGTCCCGTGGCATGTCTGTGCTTTGCAATCTGGGAAGGGAAAGGTGTCGGGGATGATCTGCACCTCTGTAGTGAAGGTCTGCACTGTGCCCAGGGGCCCGGAGAAGGAGGCCTGCAAGAGTGGCAGAAACCCGTCATTTAAATTTACATTCACATTCATATTTACATTAACATTTAAATTAATATTTACAATAACATTTACATTCATATTTACAATAACATTAATATTTACATTAACATTTAAATTAATATTTACAATAACCTTTACATTCATATTTACAATAACATTCATATTTACATTAACATTTACATTCATATTTACAATCACATTCATATTTACATTAACATTTACATTCATATTTGCATTTATATTTGCATTTGTATTTACATTTACAGTCATATTTACATGTGCATTTTTATTTATGCTCATATTTAAATTTATATTCACATTTAGACAGTTAGCAAAAAGACCTTGGTGGGGGGTTGGGGGGATTGATTTGATTTTAAATTCTTTACAGTGAAAAGATTTTTCTGTTTGAGTTCTGCCAGCAGAACAAAGGGCAAAGGTGAGAATTATAAACAGGTACCAAAGCTGGCAACCTGCCAAGATAGGAGGACCAGTCAGTTTGTGGGGGCGGAGTTAATGCCAGGAGGACCAGTCAGTATGTGGGGGCGGAGTTAATGTCAGGAGGACCAGTCAGTATGTGGGGGTGGAGTTAATGTCAGGAGAACCAGTCAGTTTGTGGGGCAGAGTTAATGTCAGGAGGACCAGTCAATTTGTGGGGGCGGAGTTAATGTCAGGAGGACCAGTCAGTTTGTGGGGGCGGAGTTAATGTCAGGAGGACCAGTCAGTTTGTGGGGGCGGAGTTAATGTCAGGAGGACCAGTCAGTTTGTGGGGGCGGAGTTAATGTCAGGAGGACCAGACAGTATGTGGGGGTGGAGTTAATGTCAGGAGGACCAGTCAGTATGTGGGGGCGGAGTTAATGTCAGGAGGACCAGTCAGTATGTGGGGGCGGAGTTAATGTCAGGAGGACCAGTCAGTATGTGGGGGCGGAGTTAATGTCAGGAGGACTAGTCAGTTTGTGGGGGCGGAGTTAATGCCAGGAGGACCAGTCAGTATGTGGGGGCGGAGTTAATGTCAGGAGGACCAGTCAGTATGTGGGGGCGGAGTTAATGTCAGGAGGACTAGTCAGTTTGTGGGGGCGGAGTTAATGTCAGGAGGACCAGTCAGTTTGTGGGGGCGGAGTTAATGTCAGGAGGACCAGTCGGTTTGTGGGGGCGGAGTTAATGTCAGGACCTGGCAGTTTTGGGAAAAGGAGTAAAGTCACTGAAAAGTAATCAATTTTTTGGGAAGGGAATTAAATGTCAGTAGAATTACCTCAATGAAGAAAGCTCTCCATCCAAATTTGGGCACCAGGAACTCCTTCATATACACGCCTGGAGTCTACATAAAATACACAGTAAACACACAGAGCTGACATTCAGATATTTAATAAATGTCCTAATTCAGAGTGGCTTAATGAGATATATATATACACACACACACAGGCATATATACACACACACACACATATATATATATATATATATATATATATATATATAATACAGCTGGGTATTTACTGAAGCCATTTAGGTGAAATACCCTACTCAGATGTACAACAGCAATGCCCCACCTGGGGATCAAACTTGCAACCTCTGAGTGAGGGCAGCACTAAAAGGGTTGAGCTAGAATGTGGCCTTATTCTTGTGTGACTTGTTTATTTAAATAATTATTTTAATTTGTTAAAATAAGTAAATTGCTGGCAGCTCCCTGCAGCTTCAGCCATTGCAGGGATGGGGGTGGGGGTGGGGATGGGATGGGATGGGGGGGGGGGGTCTGGGGAGTGAGATGCATACCGGATTGCTGACAGGAGACGACCACCACAGAACGGGACGGAACAGAATGTGCCCCGGACGTCCTGGCCAGGCCACCGCCCAGCGGAAATCTCGCCTGAGTAGAGGGGGTGTGTTCCATTAAAGCCCAAATTTCAATGTTCAATCTATTTAAATTACATCACATGGAGTAACCACATCTAAGAGTCTGATCTTTAAAAATTAATTCAAAGCTCCTGTATTTATTATTAGCAGTAGAAGTAGTAGAAGTAGTGGTAGGAGCAGTAGTTCCGTTGAGGAATAAAATGTATTATTATAAGTATTAGTAATAGTACATTTTTTTTCGTTTTGTTTTGCACACACCCACCTCTCTGCATCCCAGGTGGAAGCCTCGTAGGCGAGCACTTTGATTGGTGGTGAGTCAGTGTACAGGTAAATGGCACCTGAACCCTCCGACTGTGAAGAGAAGGAACATTCACACAGGAGAGATGGGACTCTGGGATCCCCTGCTGGTATGCTGTGGAACTGCATCAGCAGGTTGGGACTATCAGTTATGTAAGAAAAAAGCATCACACTCCGTGTGAACCCCAGCTCTGCCCTTCATGCGAAATGGAGCTCCTAAGCTGGGAGTTCACTCGATAAGTAGGCAAACTCGGCCAAAATCAAACCACAGCTGAACACGACACCACATACCGATGTGCATTTGCAGCTGCAAACTGTTTTTTAATAGCAATCCACGCCAGCAAGCTCCAGAGATTCAGATACTGCGGCTGTGACGACCGCGGGAAACACGGACGTGACAAAGTTCGTTTCACCAATAAGCACAGAGATCAGGCACTGAAGGCCAGGTGAAAAAGCAGAAACGTAGAGAGATGGATTATTTCAGTCACTTTAGCTCATTTAGAACCGCTAAAAGAGAAGAACAAAGGGGAGATGGTATGTTTGTCAGCTCAATAACACAAGCAGACGGGACGAGCAGCCAACGCAGAGAACCATGTGATATTTTAGATCTCCATGGCGATCTCCATGCTGTCAGTGAGTGAACATCTGGGCTAGTTCGGCCAGCAGGGATGTGCACACTGCGATGGCCAAGGTCAGTGTGGAGGTTTGTCATTTTATGTTGTGCACTTCACACAAACTCGCCGAAGCTTGCTTCTGCAACAAGTATACACCCAGCTTGAGTTGGGCTGAGGGTTCCCAGGCTTACCTGCGTCCTGTTCCAGTGCATTGTGGGTCGTTTGAGGCCCAGCATGGTGCTGCAGTAGAAGGACAGGGTGGAGAGCAGCACGGTCTCCCAGTGACCCACACACAGGTGCTCGGTGTTGGGCAGGACCCTGAGAGAAACCCACACACAGCTGCTCAGTGTTGGGCAGGACCCTGAGAGAAACCCACACACAGCACCACTAATGCTACAACATAACTACAACATAACCACAACACACACACAGCACCACTAATGCTACAACATAACTACAACATAACCACAACACACACACAGCACCACTAATACTACCACATAACTACAACATAACCACAACACACACACAGCACCACTAATGCTACAACAGAGCAACAACATAACCACAACACACACACAGCACCACTAATACTACCACATAACTACAACACACACACAGCAGTACCACTAACGGTACAATGTAACTACAACATAACCACAACATACAAACACAAACACACACACACAAAACACCACTAATACTACAATATAACCACAATGCACACGCACGCACACACACACACACACACACACACAATCCCATGCAGTAACCTTGCCTGAGGTGTTTCTCTCCGGGAAGCTGCTGGTAGTAGTAGCGGGAGTCGTCGGGGAGGAAGAACTCATCGCCGCCGGTGGAGATGATTAGCTTGGGCTTCATTCTGTAGCGCTCACTGTAGGCTGAGAGAAACACAGCGGACCACTACACCCTACAGGACTGTTACTACCACACACCCTACAGGACTGTTACTACCACACACCCTACAGGACTGTTACTACCATACACCCTACAGAACTGTTACTACCATACACCCTACAGGACTGTTACTACCACACACCCTACAGGACTGTTACTACCACACACCCTACAGGACTGTTACTACCACACACCCTACAGAACTGTTACTACCACACACCCTACAGGACTGTTACTACCATACACCCTACAGAACTGTTACTACCACACACCCTACAGGACTGTTACTACCACACACCCGACAGAACTGTTACTACCACACACCCTACAGGACTGTTACTACCACACACCCTACAGGACTGTTACTACCACACACCCTACAGAACTGTTACTACCACACACCCTACAGGACTGTTACTACCATACACCCTACAGAACTGTTACTACCACACACCCTACAGGACTGTTACTACCACACACCCGACAGAACTGTTACTACCACACACCCTACAGGACTGTTACTACCACACACCCGACAGAACTGTTACTACCATACACCCGACAGAACTGTTACTACCATACACCCTACAGGACTGTTACTACCATACACTCTACAGGACTGTTACTACCATACACCCGACAGGACTGTTACTACCACACACCCTACAGGACTGTTACTACCACACACCCGACAGAACTGTTACTACCACACACCCTACAGGACTGTTACTACCATACACCCGACAGAACTGTTACTACCACACACCCAACAGGACTGTTACTACCATACACCCTACAGAACTGTTACTACCATACACCCGACAGAACTGTTACTACCATACACCCTACAGGACTGTTACTACCACACACCCTACAGGACTGTTACTACCATACACCCGACAGGACTGTTACTACCACACACCCGACAGGACTGTTAATACAGTACCAAACACCCTACAGGACTGCTAATACTGTACCAAACACACTACAGAACTGTTACTACCACACACCCTACAGGACTGTTACTACCATACACCCGGCAGGACTGTTAATACAGTACCAAACACCCTACAGGACTGCTAATACTGTACCAAACACACTACAGGACTGTTAATACTGTACCAAACACCCTACAGGACTGTTAATACCAAACACCCTCCAGGACTGTTAATACTGTACCAAAAGCCCTACAGGACTGTTAATACTGTACCAAACACCCTACAGGACTGTTAATACCAAACACCCTACAGGACTGCTAAAATTATAAACCTACAGGGCTGGTAATGCATGCACGCACAAGTGTGTAGTGCTAGTGGATGATTTTCTCACCCAAGGGGTCGATCATGCTGGCTATTAATCTCATTCGAGGCGAGTCCAGGAACTGAGTGATGTTCAGCTCATAGTAGTTCTGAAAGGCGAAGGACCAGCCTCCATACGCTCTGAAATGGTGATGGAGATTCTACACAGACACACACACAATCAGTCCCATGTACACACACACACACACATGCACACAACTCAATCACAAAGAATAAGCCCAATTAGCATTTCAGAAACAAAGCTAAAACAGTGGAGTGGTACTTTAAGCATCTATAAGACAGGATCTTTCCCATGGAACAGAGCACCTGTGTGTTCATAAAGTAACTCTGGTGAGTAGGAGCCCTGCCCTAGCGACGCCCAGCCCTCCTCACCTCTGAGATGTTCAGAAGGTCCAACACAATGGGCAAGAAGGACACCACTCTGCTGTCCACTGCTGCCACCAACCAGGCTGCCCAGCCCCTCTGCTCACACACACACACACACACACACACACACACACACACAGCAAATCACATACACCACACACACACACACACACACACACAGCAAATCACACGCACACACACACAAAAAATCACATACACCACACACACACACAGCAAATCACATACACCACACACACACACACACAGCAAATCACATGCACACACACACAGCAAATCACATACACCACACACACATACACAAAAAATCACATACACCACACACACACACACACACACACACACACAGAGCAAATCACATACACCACACACACACACACACACATAGCAAATCACATACACCACACACACACACAGCAAATCACATACACCACACACACACACACAGCAAATGATACACACACACACACAGCAAATCACATACACCACACACACACACACACACACACACAGAAAATCACATACACCACACACACACACACACAGCAAATCACATACACCACACACACACACACAGAGCAAATCACATACACCACACACACACACACACACACACACACACACAGCAAATCACATACACCACACACACACACACACACACATAGCAAATCACACACACCACACACACACACACACACACACATAGCAAATCACATACACCACACACACACACACATAGCAAATCACACACACACACACATACACACACGCACACACAGAGCAAATTACATACACACAGCAAATCACACAAACACACACACACACACACACACAGCAGCAAAGCTCACACACACACACACACATAGCAAATCACACACACATACACACACACATATCAGAAACACACAAGCACAGAGCTTATCACCAAGTTTTTATTATTATTATTATTATTATTATTATTACTGTTGTTGTTGTTGTTATTATAGTAGTAGTCACAGAAGCATAAGCAGTCATAGAAAGTGAACAATTATCATTATCAGATCTAGTAGACTGGACTGATACACCGCACATAAACCTACAAACGTACCCCATCCACATATGGGATATATAAATAAAGTCACGCCCTGAACCAGGTCCAGACCCCCTGGGGGGGGGGGGGGGGGGTCAGTTCTCACCTTGGAAGCCCCCGCCACAGTGAACCTCTCGATGCGCTGCTTGCCTGCAGAGATCTTGAGCATGAAGTCAGTGACTGTGTCTATGCCCCGGACGCATGCCTGTGCAGACCCAGAGCAGAGATGCGACTCAATCTGTACGCCATGTGGATGTGATACCCACACCAGCCCCGTCAGACATCAGCCCATCCGGCTGGCATTAACATCAGAGGATCCAGCCCACCATGGGAGATCTGGGATGGACCAGTACACACATGTGGGAGGGGCCAGGGCAGTAAGTGGGAGGGGCCATGGGAAGATGTGTAAGGGACCAGGGGAAATAAGTGGGAGGAGCCAGTGGAGATGTGGGAGGTATTAGGGAGGAGCCAGGGGAGATGAGGGAAGGGCCAGTGGAGATGTGGGGTGGGTTAGTAATGCATGTGGGAGGGGCCAGAGACACAGCATGAAGCTATGACAGTCACCTTAGTCATTGGGAAGAGGAGGAGCCACTGGGGCTCGTCGTTGAGATTGCTCAGGAAGTGCCACCAGGTGTAGGCCATGAGGCTGTCCTCACTGCGAGACTTCTTTCCCTCCGCGTCGTGCTGTGGTGCCACACAATAGCGAGAACACAGTTCATCCACACAACGAGAACAAGGTTCATCCAAACAAAAGGACACAGTTAATCCACACAACAGCGAGAACACAGTTCATCCACACAGCGAGAACAAGGTTCATCCACACAGCGAAAACAAGGTTCATCCAAACAAAAGAACACAGTTAATCGACACAACAGCAAGAACACAGTTCATCCACACTCAGAAACATAAGGGAACATGATTCATCCACACTCAGAAACATAAGGGAACATGATTCATCCACACTCAGAAACATAAGGGAACATGACTCATCCACACTCAGAAACATAAGGGAACATGATTCATCCACAGATACCAGCATTTTTGCTTATCTAAATGTTACTCACTGCTGTTCACTGTATGTACATGCTTGTAATTTCATTTCATATTTAATAATTTTTTATTTCTGAATCTGTACATGCTAAGCAGCAAATGGAAATGCCGTGTTCAGTTAAATCAATGACAGGCATGTTGAGGGCAGTGTGTTAGATGAGCTGACAGGCATGTTGAGGGCAGTGTGTTAGATGTGCTGACAGGCATGTTGAGGGCAGTGTGTTAGATGAGCTGACAGGCATGTTGAGGGCAGTGTGTTAGATGAGCTGACAGGCATGTTGAGGGCAGTGTGTTAGATGAGCTGACAGGCATGTTGGGGGCAGTGTGTTAGATGAGCTGACAGGCATGTTGAGGGCAGTGTGTTAGATGAGCTGACAGGCATGTTGGGGGCAGTGTGTTAGATGAGCTGACAGGCATGTTGAGGGCAGTGTGTTAGATGTGAAACGGCCGCAGGCTGTGGGTCTGTACCAGGAAGGACAGCGGCTGGTTGGGGATCTGAGTCAGACAGGCAGTGACCCTGGAAGAGAGAAGAGCTGTCAGTCAAGTGCACCAGGAACGCTATTGGTTTACTGAAACAGAAAAACACTCTAACACACTAACAATCTGCCTCATACAGTACTCACTGTACAAACTGCCTCATACAAACTACTGCACAATGCAAACACCGCAACACTAACAAACACTACACACTGCAAACACTGCAACATTAACAAACACTGCACACTGCAAACACTGCAACACTAACAAACACTACACACTGCAAACACTGCAACATTAACAAACACTGCACACTGCAAAACACTGCACCACTATCACTCTAACAAGTACCACACACAATGCAACACACTTGGCTCATTTCAATTGCTTATTTTCACATCTTGCACCCTTTCCTCATTCTTCAGCTCCACCCATTCGAGGACACAAGGAAAGGATGTGAGGAAACAATATGAGAATTGAGGAATCAAGCAAACGTTTTTGGAAAATGGAACGTCAAGCATCAGTTTGACACCACATCAATTACCGACATGGCAAATGTGGAGAGGTGGATCCACAGGTCAATCATTTATACGTAACATGTTTTGAAAAAATACTTCTGCAAAAAGGATGCACTTATGTTTCCTCCAGGAGCCTCCTTGCTCCTCCCTCCTGAGGAGCATTTAACAGTTTGGAATGCCCTTAAAGATGGCGGCCCTTGATGGATTTCCTGGTCAGCTGAGGACCATGGAGACCAGGACAGACAAAATAAGCTGTTAGAATGAGCCCACTGTGGCGCTCTGTGATGTAATGCACATGCTGTGATGTAATGCACACCTGTGCACTGTGATGTAATGCACACACTGTGATGTAGTGTACATGCTGTGATGTAATGCACACACCGTGATGAAATATGCACACTGTGATGTAGTGCACACGCTGTGATGTAATGCACACACTGTGATGTAATACGCACACTGTGATGTAGTGCACACTGTGATGTAATGCACACGCTGTGATGTGATGCATATGCTGTGATGAAATGTGCACACTGTGATGTAATGCACATGCTGTGATGAAATGCACATGCTGTGATGTAATGCACACGCTGTGATGAAATGCACACGCTGTGATGTAGTGCACATGCTGGGATGTAATGCACACGCTGTGATGTAGTGCACACGCTGTGATGTAATGCACACGCTGTGATGTAGTGCACACGCTGTGATGAAATGCACACGCTGTGATGAAATGCACACGCTGTGATGTAGTGCACATGCTGGGATGTAATGCACACGCTGTGATGTAGTGCACCCGCTGTGATGTAATGCACACGCTGTGATGTAGTGCACATGCTGTGATGTAACGCCTGAGCCCCAGCCCTTAAACTCAGGCAGGACTTACGTGCCACTGCTGGCGGCGAAGGCGGCAATGACGGCCTGCATGGAGCTGGTGTTGGTGGGGGGCTGCGGCCCGTTATCTCCCTGATCCACAAACAGGAAGCCGGAGTCCTCCAGCCCCGGCGTGATCCGGCGGGGCACCGTCACCGTCATGTAGTGCCACCACAGCGGCCGATCCACCAGCGACTCTACCAATCAACCAATCACACGCAGAGAGACATGAGAGAGGCATAGGCCAATCGCACGCAGACATGAGAGAGGGACACGCCAATCACACGCAGGAGAGGAGAGAGGGACCGGCCAATCACACGCAGGCAGAAGACAGGGATGGGCCAATCACACGCAGGCAGGAGAGAGGGACAGGCCAATCACACGCAGACAGGAGAGAGGGACCGGCCAATCACACGCAGGAGAGGACAGAGGGACCAGCCAATCACACGCAGGCAGGAGAGATGGAGGGCCAATCACATGCAGGCAGGAGAGAGGGACAGGCCAATCACACACAGACAGGAGAGAGGGATGGTCCAATCACACGCAGGCAGGAGAGAGGGACGTGCCAATCACAGGCAGGCAGGAGAGAGGGATGGGCCAATCACACACAGGCAGGAGAGAGGGATGGGCCAATCACACACAGGCAGGAGAGAGGGATGGTCCAATCACACGCAGGCAGGAGAGAGGGACGTGCCAATCACATGCAGGCAGGAGAGAGGGATGGGCCAATCACACACAGGCAGGAGAGAGGGATGGGCCAATCACACACAGACAGGAGAGAGGGATGGGCCAATCACACACAGACAGGAGAGAGGGACATGCCAATCACACACAGGCAGGAGAGAGGGATGGGCCAATCACACGCAAGCAGAAGGAAGGTGGAGAGGGATAGACCAATCACATGCAGGGAAGGGGGAAGGAGTGACCAATCACACAAAGGCATGAGGGCAGAGTCAGCACTGCTGTCAGTGTTGGTCCCATCATCCTTACAGGACAGTGAGGAAATGTGGGCTATGTGACGAATACACAGTCAGTAAATCAATAAGCAGCCGCCCAGTCTAAACCATGTGACCCAATAGACTTTACTGTCTTTTATCATGATCATGCAAGTAACAAAAAAATGTTGGGTTCTTTTTTTGAGCGTAGAGAATTTGAAAACCTGTTTAGCGGCAGCGTTGATGCAGTACATGCTGTGTTGTTTCAAAACCTACATTTTAAATTTTACAATGAGTAATAAGATTCCTGAAAAACACTAAGCTGAACGTGAGTACTATAAAACTACTATGATAATGACCTGAATGTGATTAACTTTATAAACTTAGTAAATGGCTTACAGTAAGTGGGTAAAAAAATTATTTTCAAATGAACTCTTTATAAATAAACGTATTTTAAATTAGTATGCGAGTCTTTCCTTAAATGTGAGTATTATTAGAAGACTCAAAACTGTATAAAGACATATGAAAAATAGTCAAACTTGCCAAGAAGCTTTCATTAATCAGAATTACTTTCATTTTATGTTTACAAATCACAATTCTACAACTTAATATTTAAGATTAGAAAAACCCACATTCGGTATCAAGTTGCGCTTAGAACCTACTGTTTTCAAAACATGGAGCGTACATAGGAACCGGAGAGGGTGGGAGGGGCCAGGCAGTGAAGGCTAGGAAGTAACTGAAAACAACCTCTACTGCGCATGCTCGAGGGCAAAAGCGCTTGCTGCCCATTGAATTCAATGAAGAAAACCAAGGTGATTTAACAATAAAAGAAAACGTCATCGGTCAATTATTTTTGTGATGCTAAATTTCACTATGCGTAGGATCTCCGGTCCCCCAATTCTTGGATACCCTCATACCATTCAGCCACTGCAGAGATGTCATGTTGAGGACGTACGTGGTGAACTCCTCCTCTCTCATGGTCAGGTTTTCGAGTACCGTATACGAGTAGTGCGGGTCGAAGGCGTTGACGTACTCGTCCAGAGCCGTTCGGGGGTCCCGCGGCCGGGGAGCAGCGCCGGCGGGCGGTTGCACAGTCCAGAGAACCGACTGCAGCAGCAGAATCCAGGTCCGGTCCATGCCGAAGCGTTACGAAAATGCCGCGAAAATGGCCGTTCTAGCGACGTCCCCTTTAATTTCAGTGTAGTTCTCTAGGTTTCTCACACCAGCTAGGTCTTCATTTCAGTTCAGTCCGGTGCTGTAGGCAGTTAAGAGAGTGTAGACGTCTCATTACCTTTACGCGGCAGTAGTCTGCGGCGGACTGATGTACGCGGACAGATAACAGTTGTGCAATTTGTTTTAGCTCTTTTGACACTTTGAAAAATCCGGGGGCAAGTCCAGGGGAACTCGCGCGCTTCCCTGTTCACCCTTCAGCCACAGCAGTTTACAGGAATCACTCCTTTTGTTGCATGTTTGGATGGACGGGAATAACCGTCCGTTTAAAAATAAAAACAAAAACCGCTGGCAGTATCATAACTCCACACCGCTGTCACCTGCGAGCTCTGTTTCCTGCTATTCTTACAGCAAAGAATGCTGCAACACCGGAACGTCACGTTTGCTGGGCAAGCTTATCAAAAGACACTCACTCTGGAACTACAGTAAACGTACACAAATCACAAGACTTGTACACAAGTAAGAACACGCTAGAAAAGAATCAAGTTTTTTTTACAGCAGTATGTAGGCTAATGTCACGAGGTGTCAGGAAATCGTCATGGATTCAGATTTTTTGCTTGCAATCTCTGTGTATTAACTATGTAGCCTTGGTAATGGGTGCAGACCTCTTATAAATTGCATACAGATTGATTTCTTCGTAGAACTGTCCCAAGATTTTTTTATTGTAATTTTTTTTCATAGGTATCCAATAAAAAAGATTTGGTAGAGCCCACAGGACTGAATGGGAATTTCCTGGTACAGGTTCTGTAAGGGATGATGAAGACTGTGTCATACCTGTCCCACACAGGAAGGGGCTTCGCAGGTGATTAAATCCTTCAGGGATCTCATCCCTACACCCTGTGTAGTTCAGCAGTGTAGAGGGTAGAGCTGTGATCCATAGTGAAGGACTTCAGTGACCTTACGCCTGTACGCAGGTGAACTCCCAGAACACGCTATAACTGTGCAGAGGTAGGTTACCGGCCTACCTGTAGACACCTCTCACCTGTACGCAGGTGAACTCCCAGAACACGCTATAACCGTGCAGAGGTAGGTTACCGGCCTACCTGTAGACACCTCTCACCTGTACGCAGGTGAACTCCAGAACCAGACTTCCCTGTGGGATTTATATACAGTGCAGTAAGAGGTGTGTTTCCTCATCCCTCCATCCATCCCTAGACGAGTGTGTCAGAGCAGGTCAGGACTGTGATCTACAGCACCTGAGTCAGACTCTTACAGGTGTTAAATGCGCAGTGTGTCCTTTAAGATCTACAGCACCTGAGTCAGACTCTTACAGGTGTTAAATGCGCAGTGTGTCCTATAAGATCTACAGCACCTGAGTCAGACTCTTACAGGTGTTAAATGCGCAGTGTGTCCTATAAGATCTACAGCACCTGAGTCAGACTCTTACAGGTGTTAAATGCGCAGTGTGTCCTATAAGATCTACAGCACCTGAGTCAGACTCTTACAGGTGTTAAATGCGCAGTGTGTCCTATAAGATCTACAGCACCTGAGTCAGACTCTTACAGGTGTTAAATGCGCAGTGTGTCCTATAAGATCTACAGCACCTGAGTCAGACTCTTACAGGTGTTAAATGCGCAGTGTGTCCTATAAGATCTACAGCACCTGAGTCAGACTCTTACAGGTGTTAAATGCGCAGTGTGTCCTATAAGATCTACAGCACCTGAGTCAGACTCTTACAGGTGTTAAATTGGCCGTGTGAGCTTTACTGGGCTACTGTATGGCGAGTGTTTGCTTGAATAGCTGGACACAGTGTGAACTGAAATTTCACAATAAAGACATTTTAAAGCTCTTAAATTTGTGTTTCCTTTATTGGGTCCACAGTACATGGCTGAAATCCAACAATGATACAAAAATGAAAAAAAAAAACCTGCTGCTTTTCTAGAGTAAATGCAGATAATGACATTATAAATTAGGCCCAAAACTATAGGGATGTGAACTTGCAGCTGTGATGAGACGAATAATATGTAATGCAATACTATATAACATATATAATAATATAATCTCCTTTTGTGTTTAGTCAGCACTCTGGGGTGCAAAGGCACAGAAAAGGCAGCGCAGAGGTCAGCACACACAGATCTGCATTTAAATGCTGATCAAACAGAAACGAACAGGTGCATTCACCAACCTGTGATCACCGTAAGAAATCTCAGCTTCGCTTTCACACACAAATGTAGTTTTTTTTGCAGGACAGGACAGAGGGAGAGACAGATATGTCCCTTTCTGAAGAGTGGGGGCGGGGCTACAGCCGGGTGCATCTGCATAATTCCCATGGCCGCACGCCCCCACCCCCATTATTTTGGGGGTGCGGGCCCACTCTGTATTTTAGCATAACAACGGCACACAAGATACCAATAAAGAGGTACGCCATCTACAGAAGCAGAGAGTACAGTGGGTACTACATTACCCACACTGCACTGCTTTATAACCATGTGTGTCAACTGTGACCCACACAGTAGGGAGTGAGGAAAGTAATTTACTGTTGCGTATGAGTTCACGTCTGTAGTGTGTACTGCTATAATGTGGAGCTAAGCACACATCTGCCTGGAGTGGGTACAGTGTGTGCATTAAGCCTTTACGTATCTCTGAAACTGTTTTGGAACCAGCCTACCCGTATCAATCATGATCTACTCTGCAGGCA
The DNA here is from genome assembly GCF_013347855.1 of Anguilla anguilla. Taxonomy (NCBI): domain Eukaryota; kingdom Metazoa; phylum Chordata; class Actinopteri; order Anguilliformes; family Anguillidae; genus Anguilla; species Anguilla anguilla. The sequence goes on along the minus strand of NC_049202.1, from coordinate 75,320,870 downwards.
CATAATCCAGTTTGACTTTTTATGAACTTCATAAACGAGGAGAAGACCAGAGGAAGTATGTTCAGTCAGGACGGGAAGAGGCATGTGAGTGAGTTCCTGTTAAAGGACCCTTAACCAGTCAGCTGGGAAGTGTTTTCACTCCTTTATTCGACCCCCTCTCTTAATCACCCACTGCTGGTGAGAGCCACTTCTGTGACCTTTGACCTTCTGCAGGCGTGGAGCGGCTGACCAGGCCCTGGCACTCACTTCTGCCACCATTTCTGCATCCGGCCTTCAAGGCCACTCCTTATTGGTCAGCGCAGGTCACACCCCAAAACTCTACTGGCACAAAGATGAACATGAGATTCCTGAGAATTTACAGCCAAAATCTCTTCCCCACGTCCTCAACACCCAATGCCGGATAACTTTTCCCATCACTTGACTGCCCCGTCCCCCTCTCTCTCTCTCGCTCTCTATCTTTTCTCTCTCGCTCTCTCTCCCTCCACATTGCTCAATGTGTTCACTCAATGATTGATCGTCAGTCCCAGTCAGATCTCTCTTATTACTGTGTGCCCCCCCCCCTCACCCCCCGTAGAAGTTGCAACCAATAGAAAGCTAGGAAATAAGTGAATAAGTGATAAGAGAAGTGGGGGGGGGGGGGGGGGGGGGGGGGGGGGGGGGGGTGGCCAATGATGGGGAAAGCTCTAAAAAGATAAATTAAAAAACCCTAACAGAAAGAACACCAGCAGTGAAAGGGCGTGGCCCTCGCCCCTGAGATGCCCTTGAGAGGGAACAGAGGAGCACATCTGGGTGTGAAAAATACACACTCTGCCTATACCTATACACCTAGAGCACACTCTATACCTATACACCTAGAGCACACTGGGGCGAAAGCTGCATTAGTGTGTGTGTGTGTGTGTGTGTGAGCGTGTGTGTGTGTGTGCGTGCCTGTGCAAGCGTGTGTGTGTGTGTGTGTGTGAGCATGCGCACCTGTATGTGTGTGTGTGTGTGTGTGTGTGTGTGTGCGTGCCTGTGTAAGCTTGTATGTGTGCGTGTGTGTGCGCGTGTGTGTATGTATGTGTCCATGTGTGTGTATGTGTGTGTGTGTGTGAGCATGCGCACCTGTATGTGTATGTGTGCGTGTGTGAGCTGAGAAAACCAGTGAGGAACATCAGTGCCCAGCAAGAGAGAGGAGAGAGGCAGGGGGGATGGCAGGGCATGGCTATGTCCTGTTCGGTTGAAGGCCAGTAGGCAGAATCGTTAGCTACCAGCATTCCCAGAGTTTCATCCAATTCCAGAGCTTCATCTTGTTGAGATCCCACCCCCTGGCTCCTCCCACCAATGAAGGCCCTCCCCTGAGAGTAGCTGATTCACACAGCCCACATCCTCAAGCGCAAAAGACAGCTCTGTTAAAAAAGCTGAACCTAGCTAGCCAGGCTAGTGCAAAGCCCACTGATGCCTAGCTAGCCAGGCTAGTGCACAGCCCACTGATGCCTAGCTAGCCAGGCTAGTGCACAGCCCATTGATGCCTAGCCAGCCAGGCTAGTGCACAGCCCACTGATGCCAAGGCAGCCAGGCTAGTGCACAGCCTGCTAATGCCTAGCCAGCCAGGTTAATGCGTCTGCTAATGCCTAGCCAGGCAGGCTAGTGGAGAGTCTCAATAGTGGCTGGTGCTCTGATACTGAACAGTCTTGGCTGCACCTGGCTAGCACGGCTAGTGCCTCTTCAGGGAGGATGCTTTCTTCTTCCTGGCTGCTAGCATCTCGTAGAAAGGGTCCCGGCTGATGGCTGCCCTGCAGGGTGGTCGGGGGTCGGGGGGGGGGGGGGGGGGGGGGGGCGGTGTCAGCTCCTGAACACAAATAATCCTCTTTGTTCAAAGTGGAACCAAAGTCCCACCTTACATTACATTATTGCCATGTAGCAGACGCTCTGATTATTATTATTTCTTACAGCCGGATCAGATTAGGTACCTTGCTAGGGACAGAGGAATGGAGGGTTGGACAGAGGGACAGACAGACAAATGGAGGGTTGGATAGACAGACAGACAGACGGATGCAGGGTTGGACAGACAGACAGACAGACAATGCAGGGCTGGATAGACAGACAGACAGATGGATGCAGTGTTGGACAGAGAGATGGATGCAGGGTTGGACAGACAGACAATGCAGGGTTGGATAGACAGACAGACAGATGGATGCAGAGTTGGACAGAGAGATGGATGCAGGGTTGGACAGACAGACAATGCTGGGTTGGATAGACAGACAGATGGATGGAGAGTTGGACAGACAGATGGATGCAGGGTTGGACAGAGAGATGGATGCAGGGTTGGACAGACAGACAGACAGACAATGCAGGGTTGGACAGACAGACAGACAGATGGATGGAGAGTTGGACAGAAAGATGGATGAAAGGATGGACAGACAGACAGACAGACAATGCAGAGTTGGATAGACAGACAGACAGATGGATGCAGGGTTGGACAGACAGGTGGATGCAGGGTTGGACAGAGAGATGGATGCAGGGTTGGACAGACAGACAGACAGATGGATGGAGAGTTGGACAGAAAGATGGATGAAAGGATGGACAGACAGACAGACAGACAATGCAGAGTTGGATAGACAGACAGACAGATGGATGCAGGGTTGGACAGACAGGTGGATGCAGGGATGGATAGACAGATGGATGAAGGGATGGACAGACAGACAGACAATGCAGAGTTGGATAGACAGACAGACAGATGGATGCAGGGTTGGACAGACAGATGGATGAAGGGATGGACAGACAGACAGACAGACAATGGAGAGTTGGATAGACAGACAGACAGATGGATGCAGGGATGGACAGACAGACTCACCTGATGCTGTTGATCCACTCCTCCATCTCCTCGGCGGTGGGGGCGGAGATTCGGTAGAAGGTGTGGTTCCCCTGCACCATCCGCCCATCCGCCTCGGTCTTACAGGCCTTTATCACCCGGTCCTTACTGTCCGGGATGAAGAGCTCAAAGCAGTGCTGCGGGGCGGGAGCAACGGGGCAGTTCAGACAGAGGGGACAGTAAATTTGAATACAGAAGAAGAGGCTCTAATGCAACACTGAACACTGAACACACGTTCCTATTGCTAACAGAATCACCAGTTGTGTCAATCAGGGGAAGGAGCTGCAGCATTATGGGGGGGGGGGGCGGGGGGGGCTTACTGGCTTCTTGGAGTCCTCTACTTGCCGTATGCTCAAGTTCTCCAGCGGGATAATCCCTCTCGGCTCTTTGTCCTAAAAAACAGAGGGAGAAGTACTGGCGTGTGCCACAGAGAGGACTGGACAGGTGCATTATGGGATGTGTAGTCACTCACAGTGGTGTACTCAAAGTAGTACAGGCAGTTGTCTGTGAGGATGAACCACCGCCTTTTCCAGGTCTTCACTCGACCGCCTGGGGGAGCAGACACACAGCGGTGAGGTCAGAGGACACGGAGTGGCGCTGGTAATGTCAGCCAATCAGAGCAGCAGTGTGGAATGAGGGCGGGGCCAGACAAAAATGGACAGAAGAAGCCAGCAAATGAGAGGTGTTCCAGTTACTTTTAGTCTCCAGGCCAGGCTGAGATTCTGCCACCACTTACTCAAAGAGCCGTTTCATTGTTACACATGACTGAAACTCATCACCTACAACTATACACAAACTATTCATCACTTACCACAACACACATATACACTACTCATACTCAGGGGTTAAATTGGGGGTGGACGCCTTTGGTAAATAAATAAATAATTTTGACCGGCAGTTTTACAAATAACTATGACAATACAGTCCATTTTTCGTATACTCGAGTCCATGTGTTCCCTCTAGCCAGTTACTCGCTCAACCAATAAAAATTCCGAAGAAAAAAAAGTCAGGAGGAACAGGCACAGAAAGAAAAATATCGTTGATTGTCTTGATTGTTTGGAAGCGGACGCGGTAGGTAATTTCATTAACATGTAATTTCATCTATGCAACATTTTAAAGAGAGATGAATAAACAGCCCCCACGAACACCGGCTGTTATTAATGGCAACTTTGATTGCTTGAACAAAATCAGCAGGTTGCTGGTCAGCAGCTAAGCTAGGATTGAATAGCTATTTCCCACATAACGTTTTATTCAGCGGCGACTGGTGACTAGTGAGCTGAAAATTGGTGGGGCGCAAAACTTTCCTTTAAACTAATCATTGATCTCAACCTGTTTTCATCAGTAATTTCCCTTTATTATCAAGCGTGCCAACAATCAGACTAATCAAATGGCAAGTAGTCTAACACAGAGCATCTTCATACCGTGTTAGGGTGATTAAATCATAAATTCAATTTATCCGTTAAAAATCAGTTTTAATCACAAAGTAGTCTACACTTAACCAACAAGATACACCAGTCTGTTATCTACCGTGTTAGCTTTCAAAATAACCAGCAAAAACAAAACCTGCAATTCAATTTTGTTTACAATCTACGCATTGCAGATATTTGCCATGAATACGAGTGCGGAGAAAGAAGTGCGGAATGTATCCGCAAATAATGTTGATTAAAAAATGTGCACAATTTCGTACTGCAAATGAAAATACATGTAGGCTATAAGGCCTAGACTACTCGCTAAAACTGCCTATTTGGGGACAGCTGGCTATATATGATAGTATTGAGTAGCCTATTTTGTGGATTAATTGTATTTATACTCACCGTTTAGTGATTAAAATGGATTTTTCTCCCTAACACAATGCGAAGAAGCTGTGTGTCCCTTTCCAATTGATTAGTCAGATGTTTGTATGCTTGTTACTCACTGAAAATGAATTAAAACAGTTTGAGATCAATGATTAGTTTAAAGGAAAGTTTTGCACCCCAACAATTTTCAGCTCACCAGTCGCCGCTGGTTTTATTTTGTTTCAATTCGACAGTTTAAGAAAGATGGATAAAGGAGGAAGAAAGTGAGGACAAAAGAGGATGACGACAGATTCTTTTCAGGGGTAAAAAGAAATTCTCAGCATTAATGACACTTGACAAACTTGAAATATTTTATGTAAAAGCTTGAATCAATAGTATACATTCTTTTTAAAACATCATTTTCCTTAATTACAATTTTGTGCACAATACATTAAAGATACAACTATTTTGAGCTGAGACATTCATTGTACCTTTTTTCACTCACTTCTCATCGGATCTCAGGGTCCACCCACCTCCCAAATCCCAATTTAACCCCTGCTCATAATGTAGTTACTTGCATCAAAGAAGCCAAAGAAGACAAACACTGTTTTAGTGGAGCAGTAGCCTCTTTGGTTAAAATGTTGTGTCCTCTTGACCAAGGGACGGAACGCAGGACCCTAATAGTGTCCCCTTCCATTCAGGGTGAGAGAAATCAGGACCTTAACATAGTGTCCCCTTCCATAAGGAGTAAAATCAGAGCCCTAACATAGTGTCCCCTTCCCTAAAGAGTAAAATCAGAGCCCTAACATAGTGTCCCCTTCCATAAGGAGAAAAACCAGACCCCTAACATAGTGTCCCCTTCCCTAAGGAGTAAAATCAGAGCCCTAACATAGTGTCCCCTTCCATAAGGAGAAAAACCAGACCCCTAACATAGTGTCCCCTTCCCTAAGGAGTAAAATCAGAGCCCTAACATAGTGTCCCCTCCCCTAAGGAGTAAAATAAGAGCCCTAACATAGTGTCCCCTTCCCCAAGGAGTAAAATCAGAGCCCTAACATAGTGTCCCCTTCCCTAAGGAGAGATCAGACTGGGTATTAAAGATCATAATTTTAATGTATTTTTCCATGCCAGTCAGGCATTCTGGGAGTCTCAAAGGGAATACTGCAGCATCCCAGATGGCGAATAAGCGCACACACCACAGCGACAGACGACCGACTCGCCATCGGTCACAAGCGACATGGAGAGCGGTCCAGCCACGCAGGAAATGCCGCGAAAATGCTGAAGCAGAGCAGAAAACGTGCATGGACAGACCGCCAGTAAATAAAACCAAACACAGAAAACACTGCAGCAATGCCCTTCAGAATAAAACTACAAATACCAGATAAAGGTCAAAGGTTAAAACAGACAGCCTAGCAGAGCACCAGTGAAGCACCTGAGGGGGCGAAGCTATGGAGGGCGGTACATACCTCCTGAAGAAACAACAACCGCCAAAATTGCAGAAACACAAAAAAAAAAACAAAGGGGAAAAAAAGGAATAAAGAAATTAAATCATAAAGAATCTCACTCTGAATGAACAAATTTCAGGGGTCAAAATGAAATTATACAAACAAGTTTGTACAATGAGCTGTAACCCACATGCAAATTCATCATCAAACAAGGAATCTGGAGCATGACTGTTGGACATTTTTTAAACTGGCCACCAGAGGGAGTGACTAGCCAGGGAGACAGACTACAAGGCTCTACATACCAGGGCTCTACATGGAATACTGAGGTCACCCTCTGGGCCAGCAGTGCTCAGCGTGCACGGGGATGTACTATGTGTGTGTGTGTGTGTGTGTGTGTGTGTGTGCGTGATTGTGTGAGAGAGAGAGTGTGAGTGTACTTGCACAAGTATTATTGTGTGTATGTGAGTTAGTGTGTGTGTGTGTGTATGTGAGTTAGTGTGTGTGTGTGTGTGTATGTGAGTTAGTGTGTGTGTGTATGTGAGTTAGTGTGTGTGTGTGTGTGTGTATGTGAGTTAGTGTGTGTTCTTGCATGTGTGCTGCTTGCGGGTCCCTCACTCACCCAGTTTAAGGAGCCAGCCTTCACGGTCCGGGTTAAAGAAGGTGTGAGTGAGATCATTCCCATCATCCTCCGGGATCTTGAAAGGCTCGTTCTTTATGCTCTCATACAACTTCTAAAGGAACGAGAGATCTACAGACATCAGCAGAGATACCTGCACAGAGACCAGCACAAAAAGAGATTCGCAGAGAGAGGGATCTGAGAGAGATCAGCTCAGAGGGAGATCTGAGAGAGATCAGCACAGAGAGGGATCTGAGAGAGATCAGCTCAAAGGGAGATCTGAGAGAGATCAGCAGAGAGATATCAGCACAGAGTGGGATCTGAGAGAGATCAGCACAGAGAGGGATCTGAGAGAGAACAGCTCAAAGGGAGATCTGAGGGAGATCAGCAGAAAGAGATCAGCTCAGAGAGGGAGCTGAGAGAGATCAGCTCAGAGTGAGATCTGAGAGAGATCAGCAGAGAGAGAGAGATCTGAGAGAGATCAGCACAGAGAGAGATCTGAGAGAGATCAGCATAGAGAAGGATCTGAGAGAGATCGGCAGAGAGAGGGATCTGAGAGAGATCAGCTGAGAGAGATCAGCACAGAGAGGGATCTGAGAGAGATCAGCTCAGAGGGAGATCTGTGAGAGATCAGCAGAAAGAGATCAGCACAGAGAAGTCTGACTCTCAGGGACACACTGACCCTCAGCAGCTCCTTAGGAAGGTCTCCCCCGTCGTTGATGCCGTGGTTCATGGCGATAAATCGCTCCACAGACGGCTTGTCCTTCACGTTGGGGTTGTGCAGGCTGGTGTTCAGCATGATGACGGCGAATGACAGAACGTAGCAGGTATCTGCAATCAGGAGCACTAGTCAAACCCTGATGAGGACCACCAGTCAAATACTGATCAGGAACACAAGTCAAACCCAAACTAGGGACGCTGGGCAAACACAGATCAGGAACACAAGTCAAATACAGATCAGGAACACAATTCAAACCCAGATCAGGAACACCAGTCAAATACAGACACACAGGTATGCAGGCACACAAGTACACTGGTACACAGACACACAGGTACACAGACACAAAGATACACAGGTATACAGGCACACAAATACACAGACACACAGGTATGCAGGCACACAAGTACACTGGTACACAGACACACAGGTACACACATACACTGGTACACAGGTACACACACGCTAGTACACAGACACACAGGTACACACACACTGGTACACAGATACACAGGTACATACATACACTGGTACACAGGTACACACACACTGGTACACAGATACACAGGTACAGACGCACCTGTAGACTGGAAGACCCCAGGATTGCACTGGCAGTATCTCTGGGCAAAAGCTTCCATCATGCGGTCGATCTTCTGCGCCTCCCCCGGCAACCGGAAACTCCACAGGAATTGCCTGCAAAACCAGCCAATAAGCTGCAAGAATGGCAGGAACTGCCTGCAAAACCAGCCAATGAGCCACAAGAGTCACAGAAACTGCCTGAAAAACCAGCCAATGAGCCACAAGAATCACAGAAACTGCCTGTAAAACCAGCCAATAAGCCGCAAGAATCAAAGGAACTGCCTGCAAAACCAGCCAATGAGCCGCAAGAATCACAGGAACTGCCTGCAAAACCAGCCAATAAGCCGCAAGAATTACAGGAACTGCCTGCAAAACCAGCCAATGAGCTGCAAGAATCACAGAAACTGCCAGAAAAACCAGCCAATGAGCCGCAAGAATCACAGGAATTGCCTGCAAAACCAGCCAATTAGCTGCAAAATCACAGAAACTGTCTGTAAAACCAGCCAATGAGCCGCGAGAATCACAGGAACTGCCTGAAAAAATCAGCCAATAAGCCGCAAGGAGGGTGGGGGGGGGGGGGTTACTTACCTGAGGGCCTGGACCAGGTTCAGGTCTGTGAACTCATGGAGATCCACAAACACGTGCAGGACCTGGATGTTAAAGTCATCCCTGAAACACAGTTAACATTTACCACCATTACACTACACAGGCGCCAGGTTAGCTAATTACAGTATGAAGTCACCAAGTAGACAACTGAATTCAATTATGACATCACTTGTCAGACAGTAGATAAGTGAGACAATTTAGATAATCTAGTCTTCATAAACGGGAGGTGCAATGGGTAGCATGTTCTCCCTGTGTCCACGTGGGTTTCCTTCGGGTACTCTGGTTTCCTCCAAAGACATGCAGGTAGACTAATTGGAGACTCTAAATTGCCAGTAGGTATGAGTGTGTGAGTGAATGGTGTTTGTGTCATGCGACAGATTGGCGGCCTGTCCAGGGTGTATTCCTGCCTCTCGCCCAATGCACACTGGGATAGGTTCCAGCACCCCCCACGACCCTGCTCAGGATAAGCAGGTACAGATAATGGATGGATAGATGGATGGATGGATAGTCCTCATAAACACACATTCTGATACTCACTAGTGTAAGCCTGTAGTCCTCATAAACACACATTCTGATACTCACTAGTGTAAGCCTGTAGTCCTCATAAACACACATTCTAATGCTCACTAGTGCAAGCCTGTAGTCCCCATAAACACACATTCTGATACTCACTAGTGCAAGCCTGTAGTCCTCATAAACACACATTCTGATGCTCACTAGGGTAAGCCTGTAGTCCTCTCTGACATTCATGTGGGTCCATCACAGTGGCTCAGTAAAAATTGAACATGTGAATTGGGGGCAAGTCCATAATTTTACGCATTAACTCACATAGGAGAGCTTTTTATAACCTGGCCCCTGAACAGGGCTATTGGCTACATGCCCGTCACTAGGCAACAGCGTGATGATGGGATTGAGGACCCATGACGATGAACTAGGGGTCAACCCCGCCACCCTCTCAAATGAGTTCTGTCAGGCCCAGGAAAAGAACATTACATTACAGGCATTTA